>NC_089587.1:192769021-192982600 GCF_019320115.1 Miscanthus floridulus
CTGGCACTCGGCAAAGACACCCTTTGCCGAGTGCCATGCCCCGGCACTCGGTAAAGTTTTTTTTGTTTTTTATTTTTGGCCTCCAAAATTTTTGTGCAGCCCTTTTAAAGCACCAGGAACTCCTAGTTATAATTTGGGGATTTTTGTGGCTTTTTTATATATTTAGTTACTTTATTTCGTTTACTTGAATTTTTCTGAAAAAATAGAAATTTGAACTGCACGTGGTACGAATAATGGAATTTAATGATTCAAAAATTGATAGTCATGTTAGTGAGTGTTGTGAGAGGCCGTATCCAGGAACGGACCTGAAATTTCGGACATCTTGGTCATGAAACATGACCGCGAACTTGTGTGCGAAGTGTTTTTAAATTCTATAAAAAGCAAACGAAGTCCGAAAATTATGAAACTTGTTGAGATGTCGTGATATCGTATGTGGAGGCTATGATAAAAATTTGAGAAGATTTCGTGCACGTTGTCACCTACGATGCTTACAAACTAGGACAAGCATCGTAGGTGACAACGTGCACGAAATCTTCTCAAATTTTTATCATAGCCTCCCCATACGATATCACGGCATCTCAACAAGTTTCATGATTTTCGGACTTCGTTTGCTTTTTATAGAATTTAAAAACACTTCGCACGCAAGTTCGCGGTCATGTTTCATGACCAAGATGTCCGAAATTTCGGGTCTGTTCCTGGATACGGCCTCACACTACACTCAGTAACATGACTATCATTTTTTGAATCATTAAATTCCATTATTCGTACCACGTGTAGTTCAAATTTATATTTTTCGAAAAAATTCAAGTAAACGAAATAAAGTAACTAAATATATTAAAAAGCCACAAAAAATCCTCAAATTCTAAGTAGGAGTTCCTGGTCCTTTAAAAGGGCTGCACAAAAAATTTGGAGGCCAAAAACAAAAAAAATTAAAAAACTTTGCCGAGTGCTAGGGCATGGCACTCGGCAAAGGGGGTCTTTGCCGAGTGCTAGAAATAAAACGCTCGGCAAAGAGGATTTTTTATTTTTTTTAGAATTTTTCTCTTTGCCGAGTGCTCTACGGGGGCACTCGGCAAAGGTATAAAAAAAATTTGCCGACGGCCAGATCGGGGCACTCGGCAAAGTTACCTCCTTTGCCTAGTGGCTCCCTGATCCGGCGCTCGGCAAAGGACGCAGGTGGGGCACTTAGACGATTTCGGCCGGCCGGGCAGTCCAAGCCTCAGACAGCCAGCTAGCCCCCGCGCCCACGCCGGCCCGCCCCCGCCCCCGCGCCGCCCTTGCCTTGATCCGGCTGGCTTTCCCGAGCGGCTACATGCCCGCACCCGCGAAGCCGGCGAAGTCACGACCGCGGACAGCGCCCTCCACCCGCGACTGCGTCGGCCGTCGTCGGCGTGCCCCCCATGGCGCGGACGAGATCCTGGCCGGGGGCGACGCCGGTGCGGGTGACCTCCTGGTCGGGGGCGTGGCCAGGGCGGGCGAGATCCTCGCCGGTGGTGCGCGCCCTCCTGGCCGGGGCCGACGCCGGGCCGAGTAGCCTCCTGGCCGGGACCGCGAAGATGAGCCTCCAACTCGCCGGAGCCATGCCAGGCGCATCGGCCTCGCGGCAGAGTGCCCCACTGGTTCCCACTCCAGCCCTGCTCTGGAGGAAGACGAGAGGTGAGTTTGTGCCTGTTGTAGAAAGAGACCCAGCTTTAATTAATCATTATTATGCCTTTTCTGAGAAAGAACTGTAATACTAGCGAGGTTTTGTCTGGTGATTTGGGGAATTTTGTTGATTCGATTCAAATGATGACAAGGTCACCTTACCTGCTCGTTTGGGTAATATTCAGTTCAATCAGTTTCCGTCAGTGATTTTGAGTAGGTTATATTGCTGGGATGCTGGCAACGGACGTAGGCAAATCTGTCAAAGTTGTGTTTCTGGTTCATCTGTTCAAGATGAACCGGTTTTGTTAGTTTTGTTTTGTCTATCCTCTCAACTTCTTTCCAAGGGAGTTATGAAATTCAGATGAAGGCATGTTAATTCAAAGGCATATTCTGTGGAATTGCTTTCTAGCTTTAAGGTGATGTGTCTATACACAGGTCACGGGTATTGTCTCCCTCCAATGGAAATCCAAGAGATCGTTGATTTGCCACCGAATCCCAGTTACTATATTTCCCCTCGCCGTGGTAGGATCATGTTTCTAAAACGTAGAGCTATGGCTTCATTGTCAGAGCAACATCTATAATATATATTTATATATAATCTTGAATTCAAACATTTACATTGTAAAAGTAGTTTCTAGATGAATTTTTTTTTTGTCAATCTATATAATTTCTTTGGTATTATGTTCTATGGACCATCACTATACCACAGGCAATCTTTGATATGATGCTCGGGGTGTTTCCCTGCACATGACAGATTTGCTCACAACAACTACACACTACAGCTGATTTGGCTGTGCAGGAAAAGAGGGCCCTCCAGGCACAATGCCTATGATCTGTCCAAGAGGCATTGATCTGAAAGATGGCGACCCTCGGGGCCATGGACGTGGCCGCGAGCGGCGGGCGTTACGCACTTCGTGCAGGGTTGCAGGCTTTAGGGGACTGGTGCTTGGAGGGGCTGCTCGCTGGCCGCTGTCTGCTGCCTGCAAGTCTGCAAGGCAAGGACTGGGCTGAGCCTGTGCGAGGGCGAGTGCAAATGAATAGAGCGGATTATGTTTGGGAACGGTCAATAAACGTGTGCTTAGATTCTGCCTCACTTGTTTTATTTGCCAAATCAAATTGGTTACCTGCTTCATGTGTAGAACTGCAGTTCCATTGTTTAATGTGTATTGCCCTTCAAACATTTTAGCATTAGTGCGTATTATATTTAATCTTTTGAGTTATGGGCATAGTAAATTAGCAGGTCCATATCAGAGTAATGCTTTGATTCTTTCAATTGCTAGCGGGTCCATCAGTAACACTTTGATTCTTTTATCTGCTAGCAGGTCCATCCGAGTACTGTTGTTGATTGCCCATGATTGGATAACTCTATCATGAGCAATTAAGTTATAATGAACTGAGTTTGCCAATTTACGTTATATGTGAAATTACTTGAGCATTTGATCTGCTGCTGGCATGATTTCCTTGTTACATTGATTACAGTTGATCCCCTGGCATTTAGAATACACTGCACTGAATGGCAATTGCTTGTTTCAGAATGATTTTACCGCTATTTAGAATACAGTGTACTGAAAGACAATTGCTTATCAGAATGTTAACAGAGATAAGTAGGCGGTTTAGTTTTCACTGTTTTAAATTAGTAGAGAGCAGCCTGTGCCACAATTAACTTGTTTTTACATTAGATAGTTAAATTATAAATTAACTTGCCTCCTTGAGCTTGTCATTTAATTCACCTGATAGTTAAATTATACATTAGATTGTCTGCAGTAGGTTTTAAAATCTTTTTGTGTGCCTTTGCATATGATATTTAACACTAATTGTGTTGTTTCAGATGTCTCAACTTGAGGACAATAAGCAACAGGTGACATTAAACAACAGGTGAGTGACTGCCTTCCTATTGTGCCCGTGACCTGTGTGTTTGCTTGCTGCTTGAACCCGATAAATGTTTGAATATGTCAATCTGCACTAGTTTGAACCCGACAAATGCTTTACACATGTAAAATATTATGTTCTCATGTCAAACATCAAATAATCTCATGTGCAAGCCTTTTAGATAGCTACAGCTATGCAAATATTATTCATTTTGTATCCTGTATTATATGACCCTGCACTATTTGATTTTTAGTAAAAAAAAGTTGTAGGTGGTTTAGTTCAGTTTGGGATTCATTTTGGTTAAATGTGTGCTGCATTTCATGTCCAGGCTGATACTGAAAACACACATGGCTTATGAGCTGTGTTACTTCCCCAAAAGAACAAATATTCATCTGCTGTTAATCTGGACCGGAACCACCACAAGATTTTTTTTTTAAAAAAAATTCAAACTTTGCCGAGTGCCGGCCAGAGGGCACTCGGCAAAGAATTGTTTTTTTAAAAAAAATGCAAACTTTGCCGAGTGCCGGCCATAGGGCACTCGGCAAAGAATTTTTTTTTAAAAAAAATTCAAACTTTGCCGAGTGCCGGCCAGAGGGCACTCGGCAAAGATTTTTTTAAAAAAAAAATTCAAACTTTGCCGAGTGCCGGCCAGAGGGCACTCGGCAAAGATTTTTTTTTAAAAAAAATCAAACTTTGCCGAGTGGCGGCTAGAGGGCACTCGGCAAAGAATTTTTTTTAAAAAAAATTTCAAACTTTGCCGAGTGCCGGCCAGAGGGCACTCGGCAAAGAAATATTTTTTTTTTAAAAATAAAAAATCTTTGCTGAGTGCCTGCAGGGTTGGCACTCGGCAAAGCCACCGTCAACGGATTTGGCGCCGTGACGGTCGCTTTTCTTTGCCGAGTGCCCCCGGGACTCTCGGCAAAGCCTTTGCCGAGTGCCCGATAAAAGGCACTCGGCAAAGAGGTCTTTGCCAATCAATTTTTTGCCGTGTGTTCTTTGCCGAGTACCGCGCTCGGCAAAGGCTTTGCCGAGTGCATTTGGGCCTTTGCCGAGTGCATCAGGCACTCGGCAAAGAATCTGAATCCAGTAGTGTTGGTTACTATAACAAATATAATAGCAATGTGCTTCCAAGTTGCATACATCACCACTGATAGAATAAAGTATTTTTCTAGTGGGACATGAGTGCATGACAACCCTCCAATACAACTTCAATAAACAGACAAACAGTAAGATATGAAGAATTGGAGAGTATTACAATGTACCCTGATCCTAAAATTCAAGATTTGAGGGCTTTAATTAAGTTGTATGCTCAGAATCTGTAATGTAAAACATGCCTTGCAATTCATGAACACAAGCGCAAGGGAGTTTCAGCACCTCTCCACTAAATCCTGTCATCCCATTTCACTGCCATGGGAGTTTCAGCACCTCTCCACTAAATCCCTCTGCCTACTCTACACAAGCTGCAACAGGTTTCATAAAAATGCTTGTAATGTAACCATTCTTGTACTCTATGCCATAGACATATCCTACGCATGCTAGACCAGCAAAATTTTATAGCACATACATACCTTTGTTGGGTTGTTGTACCAGCCATTCTCCACTTCCTAGTTGCTCTTGCCATCTTTTCTCTGTTAGAATCTTAGGACCATCCGTGGTGTAGATCAGTGGGGTTTCATTGGGTTTCTCGTAGAAATGGTGTGTACGGAGAGGGACAGAGAGGGAGAGGGAGAGTTAGGGTTAGGCACTGACCATCGGTAGGCATTGAGGAGGCGGATCCGGTCATCATAGGTTCGCCGGTGAAGATCTGCGCTAGGCAGCGACGGTCGGAGAAGAAGGGCATCGCAGTGGAGACCGGGGTGAAGAGCATGGTGGCGCAGCGCCGTGGCGGCCGCGGTGCTTTCCATCACTGGCTACGCCCCTCTGTTAGATCGGAGTAGGGTTTGCCGGTGGGGCGTACGGTTCAAGCCAACCTCGTACTGAGAGCCGCCGGCCCCCACCTCTATTTAATGCGCAGTGTGACGGGGGCCCACCAGCCATAGATGGACTGGGTGCCCCCGATCAGGGCGCGAGGTCAAGGCCCAAGTGGCCGTTGAGCCACTATGGTTGGGAGATCAAACCAACATTCTCCCCCTTGATCTCAACTCATACTTTGACTTTAAACTTTGACTTTAATCCCTTTCACTTTTATTTGTTCCATCACAGATTAGTGCATTGAGCATGCTTCATCGTCACGGTCAATCGCCGATAGATTTAACAGCTACAATACATGTCTCTGTTCTGAAACAGATTCTTTAACTTTGGGCCCTTTATTGTCCGAAAATCATAGGCTTTCCCTTAAACCCATATCGACTGTGTGTTCTCTGAACACATTGGGTGGTAAGCCTTTTGTATGTAGATCCGCAAGCACTTGCTTGTTACTTATATGTTCAATACTTTTAGTGATTCCGGACTTTCTCCTTCACAACGTACAACTTTAACGTCAATGTGTTTGGCAGCACACTTGACCCGTTGTTATAGGAGCGAACTACTTAAATGGTTATTGCTGTTGAATACCATTATCAATTCCGGGTGTAAGCTCTTTTAACCTTTTCGCCTGTCCTTAAGCCTCATAACAAGTTATATTATGGTTATGCATCTTTGATGACACCACAACTATTTCTTTGGAGCTTTTCCACAATAAAACTCCAACTGCGAGTGTTAGCTACTATGTGGGTTTCACTAAACATCTCGCCAAAATTTAACATTTGTACCCACAACTATTTGAGAGTACTTATTCTTTCTTACTCACCATGAGGCCTATAAATCTTTGCACAATTGCAAAACATTCTCAACTCCATTCCAATGATCTATATTTGGACTAGACTTCTGCCAAAACATCCCGGATACATGAACTATGTCAGGGTAAGTTCTTACTTATAAGCACTCATTAAGCTTCCAACAGCTGAAGCATATAGGACGTCCTTTCGATCTCACATTAGTTCTTGGAACACTGAAGGTTCCCAAAACTATTACCCTTGACTATAGGAACAGGCGCAGGTTTATTCACATATATACTTTATTTCTTTAGAATCTTCTCTAAGTATACACTTGAGATAGTTTTAATACCCCTTTTCCTTTTGTCTCGGTAAGTTCCAATTCCTGGAACGAATGACGCTTTACCAAGATCATTCTCATTGAAACTTGAGGACAAGATCTGTTTCTTCTCCAATAGTAGATTAACACCACTACTAGCGAGTAAGGTGCTACCCACATGCAGGATTAGAAAAATAAATTTCCCATGTTTAAACTTTGCATAAATACAATTGTCCTCTACATTCTCTTTAAAACCCAAACTTTTTTATTGTATTGTCAAACTTCAAGTACCAATTGCTTGAAGCTTGCTTTAATCCATAAATGGATTTCTTCAGGAAATATCCCTTACATTCTTTTCCTTCTATGACAAAACCTTTTGAGTTATGCCACGTAAACTTTTCCATACAAATCCCCGTTGAGGAATGTGTCTTTACATCTTTCTGATGTAACTGTGAATCGTAATGTGCCACTAACACCATTATGATTCTAAAAGAATCCTTGCATGCTGATTATAATATATTCCTTCTCTTTGTGTAAATCATTTCACCACAAGTGGCGCTTTATAGCTTTCAATATTCCCTTTGGATATCTTTCTATATTCCCTTTGGAGTCACCTTTGTCTTGTAGACCCATTACAACCTACTGTTTTGGCTCCATTAGGAATTTCTTCTAAGTCCCAAACATCATTGGTATTTATCGATTTCATTTCATCTTCCTTTGCTTCTTGCCATTTAGACGAGTGAACGCCTCTCATGGCTTCTTCAAATAAGGTGGAATCACTCTCTATTTGAATTTCTTTCTTAACTTTTACTTCTTAGTCACCAAAATATATGATTTCCTTATTCTTTGAGACCTATTAGGGCCTCATGGCACTTCTTTCATATGGGGCTATTGTTGCTCTTCATTGCCAAAAGACAATTGTTCTATAGCCTCCTGTATCACAAGATCCTTGTTTACTTATTCATCTTCTTTAAGAACTAACATCTGGTGTTGTATATGTCATACAACATCAACATGTATTAAGCAAGCAATTTGTTGCTCTAAAAACACTATAGTGGATATGTAATCTCACTTCTATTCAAGCCTTAGGTATCTGCATACCATGCTCCCCCAGATTACTCTATCTTCTGTAAAGATGGTGTATCTTCAAATTTCTTATTTTTGGGTTTAATCTGCTAAAACCTCATATGGCGCGTTTAGCACCGCCTTGATAACTCTGAACTTGTCCAGTATAAATACTAGCCGACTATGCTATCTTTCTATCGGAACTATAAATGGTCCAGGAATTTAGCTATTTCTTTACTTTAGGGGTATCGTTATTATGATTGTCTTACTCCCTCAACAATCACATTCATCTTTTATAGATCACTTTTACCTTCAATGCATATTATGCATTGCATTATCTGAAGTATGTGGAAGTATCTTTCTTATTTGTCTTTCTTAATTAATCTTACATTTCTCCCCCTCGAAATGTGGTATGAACTTTTCTACCACAATTTCGAAAAACATTCAGAACTCTTGTTAATGAGGAAACTTTGATTACTTACTTCATCCACATGATTACATCATGCAAACAAAATTCGTATGGGAGTACATTTTCCTCATTTCACTTGAAAACTCAACATAGTCTATTATTATCAATACTTCTGCAAGTCACGCTTGCATATTATTCTTATCTTTTGGTTCACATGCAACTTTCTTTTGTTCTTAAACTCATTGAGTACTTAATGACCGTGACACAATCAGAGTGTACGGTCAGTACTAGGATAGCATAAGAGCTACCCCAAACTTCTCTCCATGTGTGGGATACAGTTAGAGCACATGAGTCATCACATCCTTCTCTCGCCATGCGGGATAAGTACTATGCCAACTTTACCCCGCCATGTGGGTATTTTCTCAAACTTTTCCCATCATGCGGGTACTATCATAAACTTTTACCGTCATGCGAGATAATTCCCTTAAACGGACATAAATGCTAGGATTGGCTCGTGTTCAATCATCAAATTCAGAAATAAATCCGAATATTCTTTTAACATACATGTTTAATCCAATGTTGGTCAAATTAAACATGTATATGACTTTTACAACTCTCATAAGTGAAACTGAAAATAAATTCTTCTTCACAGAGAGTACATAAAAGACATTTCTCAATGAAGACTCTCATTGATCTATCTCTTTTCTTGGATCAATATCCTAGAATTCTTTTCTTTTGAAGCCATTCTTTAAAGAGAACACAGTCCCTTAAACAATGGCATTCTTTCATACATAACTTGCCCTTAGGTATTTCATCATCTGAGTCACAAGTACCTAGCTCATTTCTCTTACTGCCTTCAAGAATGAAAGCATGGAGGTCTTTTGTCTGAAAAAATATTCAACAATAATGCTCATTAAACTTTGAAATCTTTATGTTCTATTCTATATCACCGTTGGACAGAAATAGAATAAAACATCATTCTTCTACATTAATTCCACATCACCATTGGGCAGAAATGGAATTAATGTATAGAACCTCAATAATCTTGAAAACATAGAACTGCTCCTCAGAATTAAATTCTCCCGTTGGTTCGAATTTAATTAGAAGACAATCAACTTCATTGCAGCGGAAACATGAAAATACATTTCTCTAGTTTAAGAGCATTCCTTGATCTTTATCTTTTCTCTGAAAAATTGGTCACTTTGATGCAAAATTCATCAGAGATTTAAACTTTAAACATAGAACTCATAGAATTATAATATTGTTATCATCAATGTTGGTCAGAAAATAACAATACCATAATTTAACTTTAACTATTAACTGACTATTCCTCCAATTAAAATTTTTCCGTTGGTTCCAATTTTAACTGAAGGATAAACTTTTCATCATTCACTAAATAACTATAACTGCTCTTCAAATTAGAAGATAATAAACCTTTAACTTTGCAGCGGAAACTTGATAAAATTTCTTTTCCTACTTTTTAGAAGTATTTTTCTGTACTTTTCTACTCTTTGAAAATTGTAACACGTTGGTGCAAAAATTATCAGAGATTTTAAATCATTCTTTGAATGAAATCAACAAAATTTGCTTCTGAAAAATAATAAAACAATTCTTAATCATCACTGTGCATTATGGCCCGGTCCAGCACTGTGTAGCCCGGAGCTCAGCAGCTGTAGTGCGCGCAGCCCAGCTGCTCACGCGCGCGGCCCAAATGCTACAACAGCACGCGGCCCGCAAGCAGCAGCAGCGCGCGGCCCACCACTACGCGTGCTCCTTCCTCCCCGCGCCCAGGCCGCAACCTAGGCCTGGGCCGGGAAAGTTCAATCCTGTCTGGGCTGAAAGGCGGCCTGAGCGCTCGTAGCCATTGATTGGCATCCGACGGCCGAGCGTGTGCTTCGGCGAAACAAAAACGGTGCCGCGGCCGATCCCCTGAAACCCTAACTTCATTCTTTCAGCCCTCTTTCCCTCTTCGCCTCACTCTGCTCTCTCTTCTCTCCTCAGTACCGCAGCACCGAGCGAAGCAATGGAGCAACGGCGCCATCGCCAGCCCCCTCGCTGGTGTGCGCGCTCCCCAGCAGGTGAGCGTGCCGCCGTCGAGTAGCCTGGCTACGGCGCCCCTTTGGCCGGATCCCAGCGAGCAGAGCCCCCGGCTCGGCCCTCTTTTCCCAGCGCGCCATTCTGCACAACGGCGAGGTAGTCCCTCTGGGTTTCCCTCTTCCCCTTTTCTCTTTCTTTGGTTCTTGTTGCTCTTCTTGGTTTTGACCGATTTGGATGGGATTAGATCTAGGGTTAGGGTTTCGGTTCCTATTCTTCTTCCCCGCGTCAGCAAGCCGGCGGCGAGTGCTCCATCCCGCGTGAGGCAGTAGTGACGGCGGCAGGGAAGCCCTGGTAAGACTTCCCTCGGACCGTCCAATTTCTTTAGGGTTAGGGTTCTTTAGGAGGGTAATCCGAATCGAATTCGAATCCCCTTCTTTCTTTTTCTTTCTATCACCCGATTAGGGTTTAGGGTTCGATGAACCCTCTGTATTTCTTTTCTTTCGATCCGAATCGGATCTAACTCATCTCCTTCTACACTGCTACCCCTAACACAATCCACACACTAGATCAGCGGCTCTGATACCATTGTTAGAATCTTAGGACCATCCGTGGTGTAGATCAGTGGGGTTTCATTGGGTTTCTCGTAGAAATGGTGTGTACGGAGAGGGACAGAGAGGGAGAGGGAGAGTTAGGGTTAGGCACTAACCATCGGTAGGCATTGAGGAGGCGGATCCGGCCATCACAGGTTCGCCGGTGAAGATCTGCGCTAGGCAGCGACGGTCGGAGAAGAAGGGCATCGCAGTGGAGACCGGGGCGAAGACCGTGGTGGCGCAGCGCCGTGGCGGCGGCGGTGCTTCCCGTCACTGGCTGCGCCTCTCTGTTAGATCGGAGTAGGGTTTGCCGGTGGGGCGTACGGTTCAAGCCAACCTCGTACTGAGAGCCGCCGGCCCCCACCTCTATTTAATGCGCAGTGTGACGGGGGCCCGCCAGCCATAGATGGACTGGGCGCCCCCGATCAGGGCGCGAGGTCAAGGCCCAAGTGGCCGTTGAGCCACTGTGGTTGGGAGATCAAACCAACATTCTCTTCTCCCAAGCAGCGAACTACACAAGAGTGACAAAGCAATCGGCAAGACTAAAAAAAATAATTAACTGAAGATCTCAGAGAAAGAGACATACCTGTATAAAAGCTCTCCTGTGTCTCTTGATTGCGATGTCATGACCAACAGCCAGGAGCCTATTGATCCATACAAGAACATGATCTGCAACTTTCTCAACAACCATATCTGAAACCTCTAGATTAGGAAGAGGTGGAGGCCTGCAGAGGAAACAAACAAACTCATTTAGGGCATAATTAAAACATGAAGATGAAGAGACACTTCTAACTACGTATCGCTATGTCAAGACAGAGGGAGTAAACTAATTAGAGAAGAACCTGCGAGCCTATTGAACTACATATCACTATGCAGTATGTAAAGAAAAATGTAACAGACAACAAGCCTATTTTTTAGTGTACACTTGATATCCAGTCTTCAATTTAGGGATCAATTAGATGGCAGTAAAGGGCAAACCTTGAGAATAGTCTGAGCAAACTTCTCAGTTCACAGATGACTAGTCATTATAGCAACATAAAGGAAATATATACAAGTGGTTAGATTATGATCTCTATTGATTGAAAATGTATCACTATTTCATTCACTCAACATGTAAAACAACAAGTTCAGTTTCTCTGCATCTATATATTCTCTCTCAGTTTCCGCACTTCCAGGTCTAGATTAGATACTTTATAATAAGTGTTCAATTAAACTATGTGCATAATGTCAACAAAGGAAGAGACAGTGAATTTTAGTGCCTAGCAGTTAATAATTGCCTAGACGGGCTGGACAGCTGCAGCAATTAGACACAAGATGGGAGACGGCGCAACATCACAGGCAAATGACACCATAATCCATACCAAATGCCAACAAGAATTTGATCTTTTTTGTTGGTCCACTTTGGGAGCATTAGCGGCCGAATCCAAGGACCTTTTCTGCGACTGCGAGGATGCCTTTGATCTTGTTTTGGGCTGAGGTGGGGGAGGAGGAGGATGACAACAAGAATTTTGTTTTCCCGGGGCTGATGAAGATGGAGGAGGAGTCTTCTCTTTTCTCGGGGCTGATGCAGATGGAGTCGGATGAGGAGGAATAGAAGGAGATCTCTGTCTTCTCGGGGGTGATGGCAAGGGATGAGGAGGGGAGTGATCTCTGTTGGAAGATGGTGAGTGATCATCGCGGGTGGGCGAAGACTCACAGTCGTCCTCATCATCAGAGGACAATTGGTGGTCAAGCTTAATGAAGCGCTTGGGCGAGGCGACTTGAGAGCCCTTGTTATGACCAAGTTGTGGCCTGTCTTCTGCTGTGGGGTACTCAATGTGTATCTTGTTATACTTCTTATCAAGTATTCTGTCAATGGTGATGCGAGGGTACCCCTATGGAATTGGGCGCCCATTAATGGTCCCATCTCCCGCAGGCCAGGCCTGCCCGAGTGCCACCATGTCCTTTATCCATTCCTGATGGATGTACAACTTGACATTGACGGGTTCAGTGATGCTGTCCGCCGGATGAGGCACATTCGCATCTTCTTCATCGAGCGGGGTTTGTGGTACTCCTGACCCCTTGGACAGCAAAATTTGCTGGACTCATGCTTCAACAGTCGCCTCAATCTGTGCATCCATTCTATCTTCCATCTCTTTTAGGCGCCTCAAATACTCTGCCTCCTGATCCGCCTTACCCCTCTAGCGGCTTCGGTAAGTGTTAGATTCTTGGGGGAATGCTAGTTTCCAAGGAACAACACCGGTTCCTCTAGTGCGACCAGGGTGCTCCTTGGTTCCAAGTGCTTGGGTGAGCACGTCTTTCTCCCTATTAGAAGTGCGAGTCCCTTGCCTTACCTCCTCAGTTACCTGGGAGATCCTCTGGATGAGTTCGCTCATGGATTGATTTGTGGAGCTAAAGCTCCCGTCCTTGGCGTGCCATACATTCCTCTCAATATAGTATATTACCGATCTGGGCTCCCAATCGGCCGTCTCAACCTGAACGCCTTCCTCAGCAAGGCGATCCGTCTTTTCAAGTTCTGCTTCAAATTCTGGCATCTTTTTGGCGTAGCCACGAGAGCCGAGATGATGAGGATTTGTCGCTTTCTGCGAGTTCTCCTTATTCTTCCTGCTCAGTTCTTAGTACTCCTCGAATAACCTGTATTCCTTGAAATCTTGTCAGAAGTCCTTCTGCTTGCTAAACTATCCACCATCGAAATCTGGCTCTTTATTTTGGAGGACAAAATTCTTGTACAATGTCCCCTTGAAATTCTTGAAGCATGTCCCCATGATTTCTTTTACTTTTTTCTCGACTAACTCCTTGCCATACTCCATTGGGAAAGTGAAATATTCTGGGATCTTGATATCCCATATGTAATCCTTCTCACTTTTTGGGAACCCTCCATAGGTCATCATCTTTCCCAATCCACTTCCTATACCTAATCGGGATGAAGTCCCTTACAAGTAACCCGAGGATAGTCTTGTATTTGGTCAAAGCTATTGGCGGTGAGAGTGGATCCTCAAATTCATCGAACTCAGTGATGTGCTAGTGTGCATTCCTACCAACAAGAATCTTTGACACGCCTCGCTTGGATCTGGCCTTCCTGCTACCCGAACCCTCTGCCTCCTCAGCCGGCGGAGGCTCCTGCTGGAGACACCAAGTAAGCTATGACCCTCTCAATTGGTTAGCGTGTGTGGCTACATAGTCACATGATACCAAAGTTACCTGGCCATCTTGGTCATTTTGACCTAGATCGAGCAGGCCAGACGGGGTCCATGGCTGCTCGTTCTCACCGTCCTGATTGACACCATCACCGTTTGTCGGATCATGCGACTCTCCTGTCCTAGCGATATCAACCGCTTCTTGTTGCCGATCTGTTCTTCGGCGACGGGGTAATAGGCGACGACGAGTCATGGCTATGACATGATCATGGTTAGTTTTGGCTGCGGACAACTACTAATAGCATATGTTCATATTATATATATATAATATGTTTAATGCAAAGTATAATAATAAGTCCACATACAACAAATTCAAATAATAGCATATGTTCACCTAGAACAAATTCATTGTTTGATTGACCACATGCAACAAAGTCCACCTACTGTTCTACAAACTAAGCCTACATCAACTTCCAAATAAGAAAAGCAATGACCATAGTCATAAATAAAAGCATGACATCTTTCCAAGACCAAGGAGCAATTCTCCTAATCTTCACATCTTCGGCTGATGGCTTCTCTTCAATCTCTAGTGCCAGCAGATGGCCATGGTTTGCATTTATTGGACCATAGTAGGCCGGTTGCCCATGGTTTGCAAGGTAGGCCGGATGACTATAGTAGTCCCTCAAAGCTTCAGCTTCTGTGTTGTATTTTTTGTGTAAATTACCAGGGTAGCAATTGACTTGAGCATAGCAATCTTCCCAGGTTCGATAAATCCCAGGCACATGACCAACATGCACTACATACCATGCCATGGTTGCCAATACATTTAAGTAAATTAGGTTGTTATTCAAAAATGATGTATTCTTATAAAATTTAATATATTTATGAATAATACACAACCATTGCATAGATAGGAGTGTTTGGAAAATAGCTATTCATGTGTCTGAACATTGATTGCTTCTGCTGGGTTTCAACTCTAGCCTACTCCAACTTGTTTGGGACTTATAGGCTTTATTGTTGTTGTTGTACACAACCATTGCATAGACAAACAAAGGATACAAAATACAAATGTGACAACCATTATGTTAGTCTGTTAATATAGACCAATTTTAAAAGTTGTTTTTAACTTTTTTTTGGAACAATCATCTATAGATGCCTTTTCTTAAGCATGCTATACATTCCATCAAAATCAATTGACACTCTACCTATAGCGACTATTTTTCCTACAAATGGACATCACTATCGGTTTTGTCTCATCACTGTCGGTTTTTTGAAACCGACAGTGATATTTATATATATTAAAAAATTTCTTTTATATACTGAATAAATAGAAGCATGTGTATTCCTATGTCAAAATGGCTTAAAATTTTTTTGACAAGCATGTATACCCAAATTAAGGCCCCAAACAAGATTTGAGGTTTTTCTGATCATTTTTTATTAATATATTTTTCTCTGTGTTGAATGAGGCAAAATAGGGTGAATTACATCTTGGACCCAATAGATTTTTTCATCGACCTCCATAAAATTCTTATCCCTAAGGCACATTAGAGCCTATGTAAAAGTTTGGCACTATTCCGGATCTTTTCGTGGGTAGACTCAGTTCAACCAATAATTAATCGGCGCCGTCGCGCGGAAATTCAATTAAACCTCAAAAAGTAGCAAACCATTTCCGAAAAATCCCAAACTTGGTGTTTCCTTCACCTATGTCACGTGCAAGCCTGAGAATAATTTTGAGACCAATACGATACTGGAATGTATATTTCTAGTTGCCCAACAAATATTACACGAATTACATGCATGACAATAATTAAACACACAAATCTGTACATATTAAAATTAGAACCCAATTAAACTACGACCTTGAAAACCTAGCTAAATAAACATTAATTACTATTAGAATCACTGCCGGGATCGATCGGGCCACGCACACTAACATGCCTCTATAGCCATATATGGTAATTGATGTCACAGATTATGTATCCGCTTGTATCGATGAAGGTCAATGCCCGTATGAGTGCACTCTCTCGTGCCTCATAATACCGAAAGAATGGTCATCCATAGATGTAACCTACTGAATGACCACTGCCCCTATTAGTAATCCTTATGTAGTACTGACGTCCTTCTATAGTGAGCTAGCTAAGGTTTCCATTGCAGAAGTCCCAATCATACCTGAGTTGCTCCGTAGCTTGGTCTAGAATGGCCCATAAGCCACATGCAGCATAGGTAAGGTCTTGGAGCACAATCTGCATGCGGAGAGAAAGAAAAAAAATTAGAGAATGTCATAACAATAATAAACAACAAATAAATGACCATTTTACCACATCTGCACGGTTGTAGCTCGCAAACCATTCGCTTGCTTGCGGGACAGGGATATCACCAGCATTCAAAGCAAATGCCTTGAAGTGCGAGAAATCAGGCACAACATAGCAAACACGTCGAAGTACCTCTAAACAGATGCGCATGGTACTGAATTGGGCGCTTATCACGTCTGGGCTCTGTCTTCCCGTCTCGTGGATATGGTTCCGATGATTTGCACCCCTCAAAGGGATGGAAAAACTGAGTTCACACGTCCATAGCTGACCACTTGCATTAGATGCCGTGTTCTTGACGATGTTCGAGATAAAGAACCAGCTAAGTGTTGTTCGCAGCCAATCTATTGGGGATATAGTCTGCGACATATATGTATGCAACAATGATATTAAACTAATTACACTTATTTGTTACCATCAAAAAACAAAAGATATTGGAAAATATTTCATACAATAGCTAGAATAGGGAACCGTGGAATGGCGACATTAGGAGCGAATGGCTCATTGTTAGGGTGGAAACCTGGTTCTTATGGTGGGGGAGGTCCGTTGTTCATACCACCTAATCGATAAAATGCAAAAAAATATGAACATTAAATATATGCACAAAAAATTCTTCCAAGTAAAATGTGGCAACAGAATTAAATATAGATCGAACGCAAGGAATAAGAATATATATAAATGTAGAATGCAAAGAAACATGAATATAAATATAGATCAAATGAATATAGATAGAATATTGGAAAAGACAACATATCAATACCATTGAAAAATGAAGGAGCCATGACCAGATCACATAGAGAGAGAGAGAGAGTGGATTTCTTGAGAAGTGAGAGTGAAACATGAGAAATGAGACTGTGAGAGTTCGTGGGTGGGTGGGATCGATGTATGTGGCCGGCGGTTTGTTTTATATATAGGGGCATGGATATCACTGCCGGTTTTTAAATAGAACAGATAGTGAAAGTTAATATCACTGTCGGTTTGTAAGTAGAACCGACAGTGAAGATGCATATATGTAAAGGATATATTTATTTAGATAGTACAGTGGGAAAGTTTTAACAACAATGATATATTTATTTAGATAGTAATGAAATACATCAAAAAATAATAAAAATATTAGAAATAAATTACATATACGGTAATAAAGACCTTACACTAAAATTCCATATATGATAACAAAGACCTATTTGCGTACAGGTCAATGTTACAATCAATGTGTATCAACACATTATAATGTAACCACCTCAGTAGCATTCTTCTAGCACCAACTAGGGTCAAACAGCAGCACCGAGGTGGTCTACGAGCTATACCGGTTGGAGATGACATGGTGGCATCAATGAATCCGCCTTGTCTATATATGGCCTTTTTCTAGATGCGCACCACAGTGGATGGCTCTATGAACCTCGTGGCATCTCCAATCTTCGGCGTTGCTCTATCTTTAGTAGCATTCTTCTAGTACCTCTTGTGTGCACCATTTTAGTGGAGTACGATGCATAACCATATCTGTGGTTTGTTGTGAGAGGAAAACATTGTATCATGGCTGATAAGGCCTAGCTGAAACCAACATGCATTGAGAGGCTAGCTCATGGCTGAGGGCCATTTTATAGGGGCTAGCAGTCGTGGTATATTTTTTTTCTAAACTAAAGTTACCGGGGTAGGTGGGAGCAGTGCTCCTACTGTTGTGGTCAGTGGGAGTACTATTAGCATGTGAGGAGCATCTAGACATCACTGTCGGTTTTAGTTTAAAAACCAACAGTGAAAGTGGCCTTCTGTGCCGGTTCTAGAAACCGACAGTGATATTTTCTATCACTATCTGTTTTTAAACTAAAACCGACAGTGAAGCTTGCCTTCTATGCCGGTTCTGGGAACCGACAGTGATAGCTTCTATCACTGTCAGTTTTTAAACTAAAACCGACAGTGATGGGCCCTGCCATGCCGACACCCAGCAGCTGGGCTGCCTGCCATCGTAGGCTTTTATAAAAAATATATAAAAAAATCCCTAGCTTAGGATTGGAACCCAAGTCTCGGGGTTCTTAGTTTGGAGCCTTAACCACTACGCTAGAATGGGGATTACGTTAGAATCTACTACATAATAAATGAAAAATCAAAAAGTTTGGCCCACCTGAGATTCGAGCGCGGGTCGCGGGGTTGAGAGTGCATGGCCTTCATCGCTGAGCTAGGATAGGGAGTTCAGTTAGATTGGTTTTATTTTTTTCTTTTATCCTGTGTTAATGCACTACAAAATAATAAATGCAAAATCAAAAAAGTTTGGCCCGCCTGAGATTCGAACGCGGGTCTCAGAGTACAGAGTGCGCGGCCTTAACCGCTGAGCTAGGATATGGAGTTTAGTTAGTTTGCTTTTTATTTATTTATTTATAAATAGAAATAATGCAGTTAGTTTATATTCTAAAATAACACAAAAATTTGTGTCTTGATTATTTAATTCTATGATAATTAAGTAATGGTCTATAATTATCAAATAATAGTGTTTGTGAACATCATCTTAATATTTGATTACATAGTCAATAATTAAATTATAGAGATGCGCGCAAAATATAAATTAGATATTCAGTGCGAATTATTGATACAACGTCTGCATAATAATTACATAGTTAACAATAATCTAACTATCTTTAGGTGCATCAATAATGAGGGCCTTATTGTGATCAAGCCGTACGTAAGCAGGTCCGTCACCCTCTTGAAGGATAGGTAGGGGTAAGTTCGCCCCAAATGGAGGCATTTCCTGATAGCCCCTGTAGTCTTCTTCGGTCGTCACTCCGTCGACACCGACAGTCTTCCTTTTCCCTTCTAGGACTACTTTTAGCCTTTCTTTTGTCTTGTTGTCCCTTGCATAGAAGACTTGCATAACATCTCTTGCAAGGACGAAGGGGTCGTCTCTATATGCGGTCTTAGTGAGATCAATGGTAGTGAACCCTTCGCTGTTAGTGTTGATTTCCTCGAACCGGACCCACTGGTAGCGAAAAAGAGCTACCTTCAATGGACCGTAGGCTAGCTCCCATATCTCCTCTATGAAACCATAGTATGTCACCTGCACATTGCCGTTTTCATTGTGAGCATCAAAACGAACACCACAATTTTGGTATGTACTCTTTCCATCTTGCTTTTTTGTGTAAAATGTGAATCCATTGATCTCATACCCTTGGTACTTAAGATATGTACTCGAAGGTCCCTTGGCTAAGGCATCCAGTTGATTACCCAACTTTATTCCAAGCAAGTGACGTCGCAACCAGTTGATAAATTCCTCCTTATGTTTTTTTTATCTAGCCAAGCCTATGAGTCTGTGACCTGCTCGGATACAGAGTTTGTAGCGATTGCCTATGCTCATCAATGTATGGCATCATACCTGGGGCTTGCTAGAGAACAGTGAACTGTGCCTGTCTAAAAGAAACAGGGTCGTCTACTGTAACAGATTTCTCCCCGATCATTCTTTTGCCACATAGTCTTCCCTCGTGATGAGATTCTAGAACTCCAACCCTTTTGATGTCCAGATAATATGTGTAGAACTCAATGGCCTCCTCCGTTGACCATCCTTCAACCATGCCCCCTTCTAGCCTGAATCTGTTCTTAACATACCTCCTAAAAACTTTCATCAATCTTTCAAAAGGGAACATCTGATGCAGGTACATTAGGCCAAGGGCTCTAATTTGGTCAACAAGATGAATGAGCAGATGCAATGAGATATCAAAGTAAGTTGGCGAGAAATGCATCTCAAGCCTAACGAGAGTTTCGGCTATGTCCCGCTTCAGCTGCTCTAGCGTGGACACATCAATGACCTTTTTTGAGATCGCGTTGAAGAACGAGCAAAGCTTTATAATTGGGGCGCGGACCTTTGGGGGGAGGATACCACGCAATGCAATAGGGAGCAGCTGAGTCATAATGACATGATAGTCATGGTCCTTCATAGGGCCATAGTTGAACTTGAGTTCTCTCATATTCACAAGCCTCTTCGGGTTCACACAGTAGCCTATCGGGACTTTGAGTTCATTGAAGAAAGAAATAAGTGCATGCTTTTCTTCCTTCTTCAATGTCCATGACGCAACCAAAAGTTCGAATTGGCCATTCTCTAGCTCCACGGGATGCAGCTCCTTCCTAATTCCCATGTGTTGCATGTCCAGGCATGTGGCTAGTGAATCCTTTGATGTCCCCCCGGTGTCCATCAAGGTGTTAAGAGTGTTAGTGCACATGTTTTTAGTGATGTGCATGGGATCAAGATAGTGGCGTACACTCAGAAATGGCCAGTAAGGTAGTTTTCATAAAACCAATTTTTTCTTCCAAACGCTCCCATCAGGCGCTGCTACTGCATTGTCCCCTACCTAAGGACAACGTCCAGTTTGTTGAGTTCTCGTAGTATCACAGGCTCATCTCGATATTTTGGAGCTAAGCGTTTCTCAATAGTACCATCGAAATCTTTTTTGTTCCTGCGGTAAGGGTGATCCTTAGGTAGGAACCTACGGTGTCCCATATAAACTATCTTTGAGTTATTTGGCAGATTTACCGCATCGGTGTCGTCCAAGCACTTGACACATCCAGTATAGCCTTTTGTCTTCTCTCCGGACAACGAACCTCGACCTGGTAGGTCGGTGATTGTAGCAATAAGTACTCCCTTGATCGTGACATGTTCCTTTTTGTACTCGTCCCAAACATTCGACACACCCTTTTCAAACATCTCCACTAGTTCATCGATCACTGGTTCTAGAAACACATCGATGTCATTCCTAGGTTGTCTTAGCCCTTGGATCAGTAGTAGCATCTGGATGTACGACCGCTTCATACAGACCCAAGGTAGAAGGTTCTATATACAGAGCGTCACTGGCTAGGTGCTATGATTGCTTCTAACCTGGTCGAAAGGATTCATCCCATTTGTGCTCAAAGCAAACCAAAGGTGCCTTACCTCTCCACTGATGTCCTTATAGAACATAGTTTTGACAGTCCTCCAGTCATGCCCATCGGTGGGGTGCCTCATCATTGTATCTTTCTTACGCTCTTCGCCATGCCAGCACAACAGCTTGGCTTACTTTGCACATGCAAACAGCCTATACACCTGGGGAGCTATAGGAAAATACCAAATGACCTTTACGGGACCTCCTCTAGTCTTGGTACCCTCATATGACGGCCCTTCCTTGTATCATGGAGCTTCACACTTGGGGCACTTGTCCAAGTCTTTGCATTTTTCTCCATGGTACAATATGCAATCATTGGAGCATGCGTGGATTTTTTCAACCTCGAGGCCGATGAGGCAGATCATTTGCTTGGCCAAGTATGTCTTTTCTAGCAACTCGTTTTTTTCTGGGAGCATTTTCCTTATTATACCTAACAACTGATCGAAGCCTTTATCGCTCAATCCGTTTGTCGATTTGAACTCTAACAGCATGATGTCAGCTTCCAGTTTGCTCATTGGACAATTCTTATACAATGGTGTTTTGCCATCTTGTCTTATTTTCTCTAGCTTTCTCAGCTATCTTTCATTAAGACATCCGGTCTCTACATTACATAGCAGCTGAGAAATGCCATTGTTATCCTCGGTGTCGTTAGCTAGTGTGTTCCTAAACACATTATTAACTGTGGCCATAGGTTCTATGTTGACATCGGGTTCCTCATCAGCATCATGGATGGCTACGTCAGGCATGTCCACATCATCATCGTTTTCCTGCAGAACATTCACACCAGCCTCACCATGCATAGTCCATATCGTATAGTTTGGCATGAATCCCCTGGTAATCAAGTGTGATCATATAGACTCAATTTGATGAAAGTTCCTTTGATTCTTGCATTCTTTGCATGGGCAGAAGATAGGGTTCCCATTCCTAGCATGGGCTTTGGCATCGGTGATAAATTGGCTGATGCCATGCATGTACCGCTTGTCCGTTCGGGACAGATGCATCCACACTCGATCCATCTCTGCACAAAAAAAATACTAAGACAGTAATTACAAAGAATTAAGAAGAAATTGAGCTTCATGAACAACAATTGTAGCTCGAAAGTACCATTTTTGGAAAACATTATTGTACACTAATTATTAAAAAATTGAAATTGGTAGCCTCGGCCCTGTAAATTTAAAGTCGTAGTAAAAAACAATTATTGCACAATAATGAAGAACATCTATTCTACTCTACTTCTAAGAACTAATTATAGCATCACATACTAACAATGATGATCTTGACCACCATGGAATAATTAGCTAGGAATTTAAATGTGTTCATAGACACCAACCTTTTGGACGATGGATTCACCATAATTTGAGCCTTGCACAAATGTCCAATTGGAAAAGTGCTCTCTAGAATGGAGAAAGAACTAGAATGAGAATCAAGCAATGTAGCCATCAAAACGAAGATAATTAAGCAACAAAATCAAAGGAGTGGATGTTTGTTACTAACCTTAAAGCAAAAAGGTCAAGCCATTCTTCAAAATCCAAGCGCTAGCTTCATGGTGAAGAGCAGATGCAACAATGGAGGGAAGGGCCCAAACGCGCGCCTCTATTCTTGAGATGGAAGAGAGAGGAAGCAGAGGACGGCTGCAACCTTTTTGTGCTGTAGGCTTTATCACCGTTGGTTGTTAGCTAGAACCGACAGTGATAGATCAAAATCACTGTCGGCTCTTGGCTTAAACTGGCAGAGATGAGTGGCCGCCAAAACACTGCCGGTTCAAGCCATAGCCCGGCAGTGATGTGGTCCTTCACTGTCGATTTTAGCCCAGCCCCAATCATTTTCTCATTTTCAAGCCGATAGTCCGCCGAGTGTCCCGTAGGACCTCGATAAATCAACATCACAACCAAGATCACGTGATTAAGCAAATACACATCACATACGCAGAGTTGCAGTGGAAATAATATTACAAATAGGTTCACAAATAATAGTACAAGTTTGGGTTTTAAAACCGATTAGTGGAAACAACATAGCTTTCAAATGATTACATTAATATAAATTCCAAATACATTGCTAGCATAAGTGACATCCTCAGATAAAAGTATATAGATGAGAAGTAAATATAGAGTCACCGAGCCCACCGGCGGTTAGCCACCATCTTCAGCAGGCCAAGAATTTTACCTGCAACAGGGTGGGATAAACCCTGAGTACTAGAATGTACTCAACTAGACTTACCCATCATAAACCAGAAATAAATGACACCAAGGAGTATGCAAGGCTTTATAAGTGGAGGTAGCTTGACAACATTTTGCATGAAAAAGCGATTAACTCAGTTATACAGTTGTACTTTGGTCATCAAGTTAATTATAGTTACTCATCTCTAGATTAGCATCTAACCTGTGCCAAACATGTGGTATATCATTTTAGAGCATACAATAGTAACCATAGCAGGTGTAGTAATTCCATATTTATCTGAACCATCAACTTCCATAATACAATTACTACGATGTTGGTGCTAGCCAAGTTTCTCACTATCCGGGAGAGACGGCGATTCGAATTAATTTGAACCAGCTGGGAATTTATTCCTAACACAAACCCACACTTGCCCGGTCGGGGTCGCGTCGGGTCACCTTTGGTACAACTCCGGTACACATTTCGCGGGTTCGTACAGCGCTGCGCAATCAGGGACTGACTGTAGCTAGGTCACTCAAGCCATGCCTGCCCACGGTCCCAGACCAGGTCGCTCAGGTCATGCTTGCCCATGGTCTATTGATCCGCTCCCCGTAGAGGGCACACAACAGAACGAGGCCCGGCCTGAGTTGAGCTACTCGGCTTCGTGGTCGGAACGAGTTATCTGGCCAGCTAAGTGATAGGCATGCGTTCAATCTTGTCAGAAGGGCCAACAACGGTATGGTCCTTAATCGGTACAGACGGGGATAGATCCACACCCAAGACCTCCATGTCTTGTTGCTTCTCTATCGGCATCCCGCCCGGTCTCCATTTACATTACCCCATGGTTCTTTTCCATGATAGCAAATATAGCCAACCATGCTTCGGTATCCACCTATATCTCATAGGTGACAGGAAATCACCTGACTTCTATCGGTCTAAGCATGGCTAAGCAGATATTTGATCCTGGACCTACACAGGGTTAAAGGTGTATTTCTGGACAAGGAATTTATATGCATCAAGTGGTTCCAATCAACTTTTATAACCTAATGCATCAACCATAAAGGACTCAAGTAATATTTATAAAACACTGGCAGACTTAGAATGCTCCGGGGCTTGCCTGGAATCCAACACTAGGTTAGTGTTTATTAGATGACACTCGCTTGGCGAGTATCTCCCGTCCTAGCACTTGTCCAGTCCTTCCACCTTCGGGATAGGTCCACCATACACCGTCTTTGGGTTTGGCTCCAACATCACGGCCTTCACGTGGTTCATCTAGCGTACCTAGATGAGATGCAAGATGCAAGTGCATGAATATGAAGAATGGTAATATGAGATGCATCACATAATAGCATTCAAGTCAAACATAAGATCATGCAAGACATAGGCACCTAGAGATACTTAACTAAACGTCACACAACCTATTATAGAGGGATAGCAAGCATATTAGGTACATCACACAAGTGAACTTAAGTTCAGATATTGCACCCATGCATTGATCAAGAACTAACCAACATGTTTAGCCAAAATAAGAGCAAGCTATAGCAATCACCTAGCACATGTATAGCAATCTGGACAGCAGCACCGCTGTCACTTGTTTTAACCATAACTAAAGATATAAGCATCCAACAAGGGTGACCCTGGACTTTCTGTAAAGCTAATGAAATTGCCTACAACATTGTTATTATCATCACAAGGTGATTCCACAATTAACAAGGTCAATCAAGCACAATTGAGCACCTCTGTCCAGACTTGGACAGATTCTGCCACGCAACTTCACAAGCTTATAACTGGAGTTGTACTAATCCAAAATACATGCAACAAGACAATATGGAAATATTATGAAATTTTATACAATTCATATTTAATCATCCGAGCATGATTCCCAAGTTAAAAGGGTCAAACAATCACATTTATCAAATCTGGTCCAGAAATTCCAGAGAACTACAATTCCTGAAGACCAACTTAGAACAGTCATAACTCACAAACTATTTGGCCAAATGACATGAAAATTTAACACAAGCTAGTTAATTGAGTTATATACAACTTTGTTATTTACCACCACCATATAAAGCTTCATTTCCACCACAAAAATAATTGCACAAGGAAAACTGCACATGCAGCCCAACAGCAGTGGTATAAAAAACTGATAGCAACATCAGAGAAGCATAACTGGAGTTCTAGACCTCCAACAAACATGAATCATAACGTTCTGAAAATCTTATGAAGTTACCTACAACTTTCTTATTATCATCTTAAGATAATTCTATAGATAACAAGGTCAATTAAACCAATGAATGCATCTCTGTCTAAAACATGGACAGAAATTGACATGCCACTTTAAACAGATATAACTAAAGTTCTACATGTCCAATAAATGTGGTTCTAGACTTTTTAGAAATATTAACAAATTCTAAACAACTTTGTTATAAATACCTAAAGCTAATTCTACAATTAAGAAAGCCCCACAGTGCCAACAAGGAAACCCTCTCTGGGTTTGGGCAGAAACAGCCACAGAGATTTAAGCAAGTATAACACAAGATCTACTTAACCAAACATCATGATATTTAGCTTTTTGAAAAGCTTAAGAAAAGTACTAAAACTCATGTATTGTCATCAAGTCATGATTCATAACTTAACTAAGCCAATTAATTCAAACATGCAGGCCTATTTAGAATAGGAGCAAAGCAACACAGGGCATTTGTTATTTTTATAGCTCCTAAAATCCAAATCCAAAAATCCTGAAATTTTTACCAGACATTAACCATCACATAAGTAATATGCCATAAAACTTTTACATTTAACTGAGCACTACTACTGCAGTTATGAAAAAGACAATTAAGACTAGCATTCAAATCCTAACCTGCATAAATCTATTTTTACAGCAGAAACTTTAAGCTGAAGCATGCCATATTATAGATCTACTGCATAGATAATTTTACAAGGATTCTAAAAAGTCTTCATTTACTATTTTAAGATTTTTCTACTAATTACTACCCATTTTCAAAATTGATCATCCAAATCTGCCAAAATCAAAGAAAAAGGGATGTCAATCTTGCATCGGGGACCCTGCAGAAAATATAAATCAAACACGAACAAACAGATCCTTTTAGGCACTATTCATATGAGTCACTGCTTCGTACTTAGATCCTCCATTTTCTTCTAATTCATGTCCGCGGTCCTTCGCATCCTACACAGACATGGAGCAGAGTAGGGCTGTGGCCGGCCGGGCTCGGTCAGCGAGAGCTTGCAGCGGCGGAGAGGGGCCGGCCTGGCTTGTCCGCGGCCATGCCTGGCCAATGGCACGGCCAGCTGCAGCCCGTGGCCCTCCTGGCCACGTGTGCGGGTGGCATGCCGCGGCGACGGCCTGCAACGATAGTAAGGCAGCGACAACGGCGGCGAAGTGAGCTGCTGGGGTGGAGGCGGTGGCGAACACCGGAGAGGTCGAAGGTGTTGCCGGCCTGAGCAGAGGAACACTAGAGGCAAGGGAACAGTGGCGGCGATGGAGCTCCAGTAGTAGCGGCGTTCATGGCAGCGGCAGGTGCCGACATGGAGAGAGCAGGAGAAGGAAGGGTAAAGGAGAGGGAGAGAGTGGAGAGGGCAGGGGAGCTCGGGTCTCTGTACTTATGCACAGCAAGGAGGTGAGCTGGCGGCCATGCAAGCAGTGAGGGCGAGCGAGCGCAACACGCGGACTGTAGTTCCTGTGCATGGTATCAGCCGAGCTCCAGTTCAAAACCGAATGAACTGATCAAATACCACCTCAAAAATACAAGCTGAAACTCAATCTTTGGCTCCCTCAAACTCTCAAACTGACGTGAATTAGCGAGAGATCCATTAATCAAAGTGGTATAGCTACAGGTAATCTCCAACATTTCCAATATCAACATCGTCTCAAACTCAACGGTTTTCAAACTATGAGGCACCAAAGTACGCTACACGAAAACTGAAAAGCGTTGAAAGACTTAGAAATATTTTCCGAGTTTTCAAACAGCACTACATGGACTTTTGTGATCCAAATTCAAGCATGTTAGGGACTGAACTAGCCTATGACCCAAAAATAAAATTTGTTACACTCCTCAAGTACTACAACTTTGTTTTAGGGTGAACATCCATGCAAAGGTTCTAAAATGCAATTCAACTCCGGTCAAACATACCACATGAAATTGGTACTTTACACTATGTATGACTTAGAGACCAAACTAGCTTTAGTCATGAATACCAAAGTAGTTCCTAGTGACATTCTAAACATGTTAGAAGCATTCTTAAGGTTTCACAATCATTTCATACATAGATCACATGTAAATCCTAGGTCAAACTAAACATATCATCACTTAGGAGCTTAATTAGGTGAAGTGATCCACATGAACATTGTTCCAATAGGCATCCTAAGTGTAGCTGAGGTATTTTAGTGAGCAACATCAACCACATGCACTCAATCACACATTATCATAAGTGTACACACAGGGAAAACATAAAATAACAAGTCATGTTTCACATGTTCTCATTCACCTAATAAAGCAATCCAAGAAAGATTATAACTTATCCTTTCATGTGACTTCTTGATTCCAAACTTCATGAAACTTTTCCACTGGTCAAGATGGATGCATGTTGATGTAATGTACATGAAATAAGCATGTTTAACCTTACTCTTGCATAATCTTAACAAGGGTCCACATGTAAGTAAAGGTGTGTTGTCCGAGTTTAAGTTGGAGCTCACTCTTGTAGATTTGATCTTGACACCTTCATCACCATTTAACATGTCATGTTTGAGCTCAACCCATTGCTTAACTGGCGACAAACACCTAGGGTGTTACAGCCCTCTCCCATACGGGAATCTCGCCCCGAGATTCGGTGTGAAAGACTTTTAAGGGAAGAGAAGCATGTTAACTATTTTCCAACATCAGTGATAGCATTAGGCTACTTAACTTCAGAGTATCAGAGAGGCTAATTTGGTCAAGACACTTTCTGATACTTCGTAGTAAGTTTTGTCTGAAGAATTTCCTTCGTTGGCTTCCATGAAGCATTGTTGCTTTGGGAGGAATCCGAGATATCACAACACTTCGTTCTCGGGATACGGAGAGTACTATGAAGCATAAACTAATTACCCATAATCTCTATTTCCCTAGTGAATATAGTATGGACCATGTGAACTTTGCACTAGACTGTAAGCCTCTGAAATCTACTCATTACAATGGTTCCATGTTCATTCACAAAGTTCAAAAAGTAGTTCTCTATCAAAGTAGTTTGAGTACAACCTTTCATAAGGGATGAGATCGCAGACGGGGTAAGCATTCTTTGTGGCTATGAGAAACCGGGCAACCAACAGACAATGTCTGTGCCAGTCGTAACCGTTCAATCTCTCAGATTCCAATCGATGGAAACTACATAACATTCTATGTGTGCAGTTCTCTTTCTCTAATGATAACACTATATTATCTAAGTCTATTGAGTGAGCGGTGAATGTAATAGCTGACTCTATGGACTCAACGTTTTCGACGATCATTATCTGAGGGAATCCTTGTATCTAAGCGGCAACAGTTATCTGGGTTGAATCTGAGGCAACCTCTTGGTTAAAAACACATGGAAGGTATCCAAGGACAAGTCTGCCTTGGAAATCCTTGTTGAAGAAGGATGTTAGCAAGGTCTAAAGGTCAATGAGAGTTGCAAGTATACACCGACTAGAAAAACAGTACACTACTACGCAGGTTGAGCACAATTTGCCTTCATGGTGCAGTGGCGCAGTAAGTTGGGTTGACTTGCACTGTCACAAAATTAGCTTTGTTGAACTACATTTGACATCGGAGCTTCCTTACTAATGTCAATCAACAACTCATAAGCAAAATCTGAAATCTATGGTTTGACACTTTTCAAATTGCTTTCGGCTCGTAATAGCACAAATTGACTTGTAGAACACCATGACTACTCACCATTGTTGATACAAGAGGATAAAATCAAGACACAAAGGGGTGCAAGGAGTCTTCTCTAGGGCATCTAAAGTATTAACAATCATCACATTGCCAACATGACCTGAACTACAACACTATGTTTCTAATGTGAGGGATGATAGTAGTCAGCAGAGAAATCACAGATTATGTACCTCTCGGTAATTAGTCCATATCCTGCAAACTACTGCTCCATTGTGCACAAATTTTGGTAGGCATTTTGATCCAAGAGTCCTTTAACTACTGACCAAAATTTGGCTCAAACGGACACCGTTTGACTATCCAACAAATCGTCTACCAAAACTGCTTTGTTCTGAAATTTTGGGACCGAATTATCATAACATCTCTCAAATCCGATGCTTTACTCAACCAATCCTCAAACCAACTTAAGACACCGAAGTACCTTAAGCGAGGAATGAGATTACCAAGTTTGGCATGAATTCAACCATGTTTGAGCCACTAATCACTGGCTTAAGATAACTAGTGGAGTGCCATAAAACCTTTATAGATTGCCCGTTCTTCTTTTTCTTTGCTTCACGCCTTGTGGAGTGTGTTCTGCACTCTCTAATTCTCTTTATTACAGCGGTAGCTTTCTCGCTCAGGATGGAGGCTAGGGTTTTCCTCATATGCTTTCTAGGGAACAACTTCAACCATTGATGTAGGCACCAGCTTGACGATACACAAGCATTGAACTGGTGGAGTGTCCTTGCAGGGCACAATGTGTACTTCACGTGGAGGGGCCATCCTATAAAGATAAGGAAATGTCTCTGATTACCCTTCTATGCTTTATCCAATAGAGTCCTGAACAAATCATTTGATAGCACCCTATACATAATGATGCTAGCTGAGACTAGGGACGTGCTTTCTCTAACTCTTTACTTAGCTTATACAACCTCTTGCACTACCCATGGGAATTGTCCCAGATGGAATTGACTTGACGACGCAGGGCTTGGAGAAGAAAGCAGTACTGGCATTGATGACCGGCTTTGCCATTTCTTTGCTTACATTGTTCTATGAGATCTGGCCTTCGTAGTTACCAAGCAATCGTTACCTAGCTAGAGATTGATCTTCCCACTGGTAACTAATCAGTTGTCTCTCAACACTAGAAAGGTTCCAAATCTTCACTCTTGGCATTAAGAATTGTGGTCGAAGCATAAACAGATGGTCGCCATTGAAGTCAGCAGAAAGGGGTCACACCAAAGAAGGTCGGTTGATCACCTTGCACATAAAGGTCAAGACTTGGACAGGAAGCTCATGAGTACTAGGTGACCAATTACAGCATGTGATATCTTAGTCCATTTATCATCTGTCGGATAACTTGTCCAACTTTAAGTGTTGTGTGCCCTTTTGATCCAACAGGGATGACATAAGTTGCTCACTAGATGACCGACATCATTACAGGGACCATCAAGTAGAGTCACTTGTCTACTACCTCTTGCAGTCTGTTTATATTCCCGTTAGTGACCTGTCCTTCAAAGGTTATCATTTGGATGACTTCAAAAGGAAGTCCTATTGCATCTGGTTCGACATGTAGATCTTCTGACAAGATAAGGAGAGATAACCAAGGAAGAGCTCACATGAAAATAACACATCGGTGCAGTTCTGCAATGGATCATAACTAGGAACCTCGATACCAGCGCGCACCCAGTAGCACAACCATGTGCCAGCAAGCCACAAGGAGGCCCTAGGTTCCATCGCGGCACCATAGATCACTAATCGTGGCACCATTACTGAACATACAACCCACAAGAATTCTCACGTGGCACAAATTTTGTTGCATAGGAGCAAGCACAATGAGAAGGAGGGATAGCAAACAAAGGGAGTCACAAGGTTAGGATTCAATAAGGAGGCGATCCAAAGATTAAAACACAGCGCAAGAGAACATAGCCTAATTGTCGAAGACAACTGAGTAGGGGACTCTTGCTTAATTTCCATATGCGCCTTGTGTCCACCAAGGTAATTACCAGATAAAGATTAACATGAGACTTGGTCTCGCTGAACAGCAACATGAGATAAAGACTGATAAACATCCAGAGACTTGGAAGAGTTGGAGACAAAACAAACAAGATTCGAAGGACAGAGCCAAGGCACTGACTAGAGATTCAGTCGATAAAGCAACGACATGATCTGCGAGGAAAAAGTTCCAAAGACTGGGTAGATAGCGATTAGCGTTGCACCAGATCATCTGTAGGAGAAGGAGCAATGAAGTCTGACAAGGATTTTGAGCAAGGTCCTCCCACACAGGAGCGGGACAACCACGACACATGCAAGCGTTCAAAGGAACTAAACTTGGGCCTAAGGTCAAGCAAAGGCATGGATAAAGGTCTCGTAGCGCAACATTCAATGGCTAGCAACCACGTGCACAGGCTTAGGCTCCTAAGAGAGAACTTAATTGGAGACGACAACCATGAGATTATCAAAACTTGGACGCTGTTCCAGGATAGCGCTCTTCAACACTCGTATGCTTACCGAGGACAAAAGAGTGACAGCTATGACACTACCTAGATAATGAGCATCCACACATACTTCATGGTCTTAAGCAAGCATTTCGAAACACTCAATCCAATTAGCTTAAGCGACTATTACTAAGCACAAATATCGCACATAACAAGTAGTCACCTACAACAACACCACTACACATATACATGCGAACATGGTGGTAAGGTACTGTTATCTTTTATTTCCTTTTTACTGAGTAGGTTAATATCTCTACAAAACAAGTTTTACTTACATTAAGCAATTTAGTTTTCAAAGGGGTGAATTTTTTGCTAACTATTAACTTGTCATCTATTTCCTTTGGAAGCAAACATACCAGGCAAAGCTGATCACACACTATCTTCAAGCATAGCTATTCAAGCAGCATGGGACAAGGCATTTTGTCTAGCTTCACATAGGGAAGATAGTAACATCACATTGATCACAAGTGACTTAGTATTAGAACAAGGTGAGGGAAGCATATTTATGCACAAGCACAATCATGATGCATGCTCATCATATTCGTCCTCACAAAATTGCCAGCCTAAGGCGGCAATCACGTTCTATGTCGGTGGCATAAGACGTACTCTCTCAATATATAGCTAGTCGTCAGCTACATTCAATCTACGCATTCATGGTTAGCGTACCTACAGGTAAATTCATTGCAGCCCATCCCCACAAGAGATAAATAAGCACACAATGAAAGCAGTAAACTAAGATACTCTCCATATATACATCCCCAGGTATATATACTTCGGTATCCATAGCTACCCGACAGATATACCCACAATTAAGTACCTTCATATATACATGTGTGTAACATATAAATATTCCAGTAACCACAGCAAACTCTCCCCTAGACCGATAGTTGGACGGTCATGCTCTCACAACTCACACTTACCTGGGCGTAGAGGCAATTGATCCATACATTACCATTCAAGTGAACGGCATCCCTACAATAGCACGCCGTATGGACGACGAAAGTAAAACCCCCCATGTTAGTACTTAGATAGCCACCTAATAGTCCTTAACTGGGCATAAAGGAGGATGTCGCTAGCATAGTTTTGCAAATAAGTTTTGACAAATTTGCCTGTAGCTAAAGTTTTAGTCAAAATAGGCTTTTTAAAACTAAAACTTTGCTTTTAAAACTATGTACATGACAGTATTATGCTTAATCTTGCTCTGATGCCAGCTGTGATAGAACCGTCCAATTTATACAAGATCAAGTACGGCTGTCCCCGCTAACACGTTGACACGCGCATACTTTCACTTATATAAACCCGGTAGTCCGCCGAATGTCCCATAGGACCTCGGTAAATCAACATCACAACCAAGATCGCGTGATTAAGCAAATACACATCACATACGCAGAGTTGCAGCGGAAATAATATTACAAATAGGTTCACAAATAATAGTACAAGTTTGAGTTTGAAAACCGATTAGTGGAAACAACATAGCTTTCAAATGATTACATTAATATAAATTCCAAATACATTGCTAGCATAAGTGACATCCTCAGATAAAAGCATATAGATGAGAAGTAAATATAGAGTCACCGAGCCCACCGGCGTTAGCCACCATCTTCAGCAGGCCAAGAACTTTACCTGCAACATGGTGGGATAAACCCTGAGTACTAGAATGTACTTAGCTAGACTTACCCGTCATAAACCAGAAATAAATGACACCAAGGAGTATGCAAGGCTTTATAAGTGGAGGTTGCTTGACAACATTTTGCATGAAAAAGCGATTAACTCAGTTATACAGTTGTACTTTGGTCATCAAGTTAATTATAGTTATTCATCTCTAGATTAGCATCTAACATGTGCCAAACATGTGGTATATCATTTTAGAGCATACAATAGTAACCATAGCAGGTGTAGTAATTCCATATTTATCTGAACCATCAACTTCCATAATACAATTACTACGATGTTGGTGCTAGCCAAGTTTCTCACTATCTAGGAGAGACGGCGATTCGAATCAATTTCAACCAGCTGGGAATTTATTCCTAACACAAACCCACACTTCCCTCGTCAGGGTCGCGTCGGGTCACCTTTGGTACAACTCCGGTACACATTTCGTGGGTTCGTACAGCGCTGCGCAATCAGGGATTGACGGTAGCTAGGTCGCTCAAGCCATGCCTGCCCACGGTCCTGGACCAGGTCGCTCAGGTCATGCTTGCCCATGATCTATTGATCCGCTCCCCGCAGAGGGCACACAACAGAATGAGGCCCGGCCTGAGTTGAGCTACTCGGCTTCGCGGTCGAAACGAGTTATCCGGCCAGCTAAGTGATAGGCATGCGTTCAATCTTGTCAGAAGGGCCAACAATGGTACTGTCAGGTATCATAAAACAGGGTACCCCGAGCATACGCCAAAAGAGTCACTTAATCCCCATCAACAACGAAGCCAGAAGGTAAGCCGTGGGTTCACCACCAGCCCCGTCTGAGCCCACCGGCTCTCCGCCTCGCCTTAGGCCTCACACGGGAGGCCTCGACGCCCTGACGAAATCTCCGCCTCGCGCGAGGCCTCTCGTGGGAGGCCTCGGCAAGGAGCCCAATCTCCGTCTCGCCTGAGACCCCGTGCGTACAGCCTCGAACGAGACAACGATTCTCCGTATCGCTCGAGGCTGGCTCGGCAACAACCCATCGCTCCCGCCTTGACCAGTCTTCCCAACGGCGCGTCATGTCCCATTAATGCGTCAACCACTCCCGCATTCTTAGCCGGACGACGGCTCAACACCATGGAGTGGCCGACGGGACAAGGAGTCGCATCAACGCCATACCGGCTAGGACAGGGCACGGCGGGGATTACCGGCCACTATGTTCTGGCGCTGTGCCCCCGATCAGCGCCTGCACCACACTGTGCCTCGTAACCCCTGCCCCGAAGACAACGCGGCATGGGAAGTCTAGTCCGGGTCATCATCGCCTCAGAATCAGCGTACAAGATCAACCACTCCCTCCGAGCCTCGACACTCTACGTCAGGGCCTCGGCTATCTCGAGATTCATGTCTGCCGAGACCCCCCACCGCGGTTCGGCCTAGGCACCAACCGAGCCTCGGCTTCATGTGCAGTCAATCTACAGTGGCCCGCACACTGACCGCTGCGCCCGCTTCGAGGTAGCCCTGGAGCTCCCATGACGCACAGGATTGGATGTGACCAGCACGTCGCCCCAGTACTTCAAGGATGGACCACTCCGACGACCACGCCACCACAGGAACAGGCTACAGGGCTCAGACACGCCGCCTTCGTTCACACGACGCCGTGTAGTTAGCACACGTATTACCCTTGTCCCCCCTTTAACTATAAAAGGAAAGGACCTGGGCCGTTTCTAGGGGACGAACACACGCGCGCACAAGCAACACTCGGTAACACACACCCCCGCTGCCTGAGAGCAACGTCTCGAGCAGCCCGCATCACTCCACGCCAAGACCTGGGACTAGCTCCCTCTCTCACCCAGCTTGTAACCCCCTACTACAAGCACTTCGATGCGAGGAATACAAGATCGATCTCTCAGACTGGATGTAGGGCACCGATTGCCTGAACCAGTATAAACCTTGTGTCTCTTTGCATCACCATCCGGGATCGGGAACACGCAGTACAAATTTACTAGTTGGTTGAGGACCCCCCGGTCTGAAACACCGATAGGTATGGTCCTTAATCGGCACAGACGGGGATAGATCCACACCCAAGACCTCCATATCTTGTTGCTTCTCTATCGACATCCCGCCCGGTCTCCATTTACATTACCCCATGGTTCTTTTCCATGATAGCAAATATAGCCAACCGTGCTTCGGTATCCACCTATATCTCGTAGGTGACAGGAAATTACCTAACTTCTACCGGTCTAAGCATGGCTAAGCAGATATTCGATCCTGGACCTACACAGGGTTAAAGGTGTATTTCTGGACAAGGAATTTATATGCATCAAGTGGTTCCAATCAACTCTTATAACCTAATGCATCAACCATAAAGGACTCAAGTAATATTTATAAAACACTGGGAGACTTAGAATGCTCCGAGGCTTGCCTGGAATCCAATACTAGGTCAGTGTTTATTAGATGACACTCGCTTGGCGAGTATCTCCCGTCCTAGCACTTGTCCAGTCCTTCCACCTTCGGGATAGGTCCACCATACACCGTCTTCGGGTTCGGCTCCAACATCACGGCCTTCACGTGGTTCATCTAGTATACCTAGATGAGATGCAAGATGCAAGTGCATGAATATGAAGAATGGTAATATGAGATGCATCACATAATAGCATTCAAGTCAAACATAAGATCATGCAAGACATAGGCACCTAGAGATACTTAACTAAACGTCACACAACCTATTATAGAGGGATAGCAAGCATATTAGGTACAGCACACAAGTGAACTTAAGTTCAGATATTGCACCCATGCATTGATCAAGAACTAACCAACATGTTTAGCCAAAACAAGAGCAAGCTATAGCAATCACCTAGCACATGTATAGCAATCTGGACAGCAGCACTGCAGTCACTTGTTTTAACCATAACTGGAGATATAAGCATCCAACAAGGGTGACCCTAGACTTTCTGTAAAGCTAATGAAATTGCCTACAACATTGTTATTATCATCACAAGGTGATTCCACAATTAACAAGGTCAATCAAGCATAATTGAGCACCTCTGTCCAGACTTGGACAGATTCTGCCATGCAACTTCACAAGCTTATAACTGGAGTTATACTAATCCAAAATACATGCAACAAGACAATATGGAAAGATTATGAAATTGTATACAATTCATATTTAATTATCCCAGCATGATTCCCAAGTTAAAAGGGTCAAACAATCACATTTATCAAATCTGGTCCAGAAATTCCAGAGAACTACAATTCCTGAAGACCAACTTAGAACAGTCATAACTCACAAACTATTTGGCCAAATGCCATGGAAATTTAACACAAGCTAGTTAAGTGAGTTATCTACAACTTTGTTATTTACCACCACCATATAAAGCATTATTTCCACCACAAAAATAATTGCACATGGCGCTTAGGAATTAGGGTAGAGTGAGGACCAGATGTTGGGCAAGTCCGGTCAGGGAGCCAGACGCGTTCGGTCGGCAAAATTACATTCTGGAACCTCTCTAAGTTGCACCGGACTCTAGTGAGTCATGCGTCCAGTGAGTGGACCTGACACATCCGGTGCGAGCATAGTGAGCGTGTGCAAACGAGCCGTTGCACGCCAACGGTAATTTTCAAATGGCTAGTACACATGGCGAGTTCTGAGTGACCGGACGCTGGTGACCGAACACATTCGGTGCACCTTGCAGCGCGTCCGATCGACGCGCGGACAGCACATTAAGTTGGCTAATGGGTATGTAACTTTTGGGTTGTCTATAAATAGATGTTGGCCGGCTTTGGGAGAGCTCTCATGGCATTTTGACATTCTTGACATCCCTTTAAGCTGAGCATACTCCCTCCCACCCATCTCCTTGCTTGATAGTGCAAATCAAAGTGAGATTGAGTGATTCCAAGTGCATTGCTTGAGTGATTGCATCTAGAGCCACTTGGTGATTGTGTTTCGCTGTGGTTTTCTCTTGTTACTCTTGGTGTTTGCCACACCTAGACGGCTTGGAGCAACGAGGATCGTTGAGTGGAGGGTGGTGTTTGTCTCCGGCTCGGATCGTGGTGATTGTAAGGGGTTCTTGAGCCTTCCCCATGGGAGTTCACAAAAGGCATCTCTAGTGGATTGCTCGTGGCTTGTGGGTCCCCATCTTGTGTTGGTTGTGCGGCACCCGATTGCGGGTTTGACGTGTGATGTCAATTAGCGCGTGAACCGCCAAGTGGGTGAATCGCTACAACGAGGATGTAGCTTGCCAGCAAGCAAGTGAACCTCTGATAAAAATCTTATGTCATCTCTATTCTGAGGATTTCATTGTGTTTATTGATTGATCACTTGCCACGGCGGTATAACCCTCTCTATCACTCTATTGTATTTACATTGATATACATCTTGTGTAGTGATAGTTTACCTCACTAGTTGTAATTAGCTTTCTTACTAGTTCTCTAGTAGTAGTTGTTAGAATTAGCTTTTTGAGTGCCTATAAAAGTATAGCTCACTAGACTTGTGGATAGGTCGCCTGCAACTTTCTTGTAGTGCTAGCACAAAACTTGCATTACGCCATTTAGTTATCTAACCACCTTGTCTTAGTGTTGTTGTAGAAATTTTTTATTAGGCTATTCACCCCCCTCTAGCCATTTAGGACCTTTCAAGTGGTATAGGAGCAGGTACACCATTGATTCAAGGCTTAACAACCTTCGGTGTTAAAATGGCTCAAATCAACAACACCAAAAGGCCACCCCAATTTGATGGCACCAATTATAGCTATTGGAAGGCAAAAATGACAACACATATCAAGTCAATCAATAGAAAGATATGGCAAGTGCTGGAGACCAAGTTTGAGGTTGCTAATCCGGAGGCTCCCACCGCCGTCGAAGAAGAAAAATTGCAAAACAATGACATTGCTCTTAGTGTCATTCATGATGCTATCAACCAAAGTGTATTTGAGCAAATCAAGAACATAGAGATGGCTCATGATGCTTGTGTGAAGCTAGAAGAGTCATATGAGGGCACACAAGCGGTCAAGGGCACCAAAGCTTATATCCTCAAAGAGAAATTTGCTAGCTTCAAGATGAAGGAAGATGAGAATGCGTCGGAGATGTTTGATGGGCTCCAAGTTTTGGTGAATGATCTAAAGGAGCTTGGTGACAAGGTGAAGGACAAGGACTTCTCTCATAAATTCTTGAGATGTCTCCCTCCAAGATTTGGCATGTTGGTCACATTGTTGGTGAGAAGTGGTTTGGACACAATGACACCAAACCAAGTGCTTGGTGATGTGATGACCGATGATACATACCGTGATGACAAGGAAGAAAATGAGAAGAACGATGAAAAGAAGAAGAGTGTGGCATTCAAGGCCACATCATCATCCAAGGGCAAGGCAAAGCAAGAAGAATCAAGTGATTATGAGTGCCCAAGTACTTGTGATGAGGAAGATGATGAGAAGGTGGCTCTCTTTGTGAAGAGATTTGGCAAGTTCATGATGAAGAAGGGCTATCGTGCTAGAAGGAAGTAGTCCTCATCCAAGAGCAAGGATGAACCAAGAAGATGCTTCAAATGTGGAAGCAAGGACCATCTCGTTGCGGAATGCCCATACAATAGCGAAAATGATGATGACAACAAGAAGAGCAAGAAAGAAAAGAAAGAAAAGCAGGAAAAGAAAAAAGATCTTCAAAAAGAAGAAAAAGGGTGAATCATACATGGTCACATGGGATAGTTATGCCTCCACAAGTGATGATGAAGAAGATAGTGATGATGAGAGGAAGGCAAGCAAGAAGAAGGCATTTGTTAGCATTGCTATTAACAACAAGCCCTCTCTATTTGACACTCCGTCATGCTTCATGGCTAAGGCCAATAAGGTACAACCTGATGATGAGAGTGAGAGTGAGAGCAATGATGAGGATGAGCCCTCCAAGGAGGAACTCATGGACATGTTGGAAGACGCTCGCTCTTATTTTGAGATGAAGAGAAAGGAGTGCAAAGAATTGTGCAAGAAGCATCAAGCTCTTGAGCAATCCTTTGAGGAGCTCCAAGCAACTCATGAGAGGCTAGTGGAAGCCCATGAGAAGCTTGAGAAGGCTCACACCAAGCTTGAGAAAGCTCATTCCTCTCTTGTCACTCAAAATGAGAAGGAACATATTCAAACATGTGACATAGGCTTGACATATGATATTATTGAAGAATCTTTTCATAAGCCTATTATTATTGCTCCGACTAACACTTCTTGTACCTCATCCACAATTACCATTTCATCGATGAGTGATGGTTTCACTTGTGATGCCTCACTTATGGTTGAAAATGAGACCTTGAAAAAGGAGGTCAATGAGCTCACTCACGCTTTAGGCAAGGCCTATGGATGTGAGGACCGCTTGCTTAAGTACTTGGGTAGCCAAAGATTTTCTCTCAACAAAGAGGGATTGGGCTATACCCCCAAGAATGGCAAGGCGACTTTTGCAACTAGTTTTGTGAAGGGCAATGGTCGGTTTTGCACTAGATGCAAGCAAGTTGGGCATGTAGAGCAAGCATGCAAGAATAAGAAGAACAATACTAATGTATCCTCTATTTGTTTTGATTCTTGCTATATACTTACCAAGGGTACTAACATTGTTGGCCCAAAGAAGAAGGCAATTTGGGTGCCCAAAAGCTTAGTAACTAACCTTGGAGGACCCAAGCAAGTTTGGGTACCTAAGAAAATTGATCTTTTCTTGTAGGTAAATTACAAAGCCGGAGGAAGGCATTTGGTGCTTGATAGTGGGTGCACTCAACACATGACCGGTGATTCAAGAATGTTCAATTCAATCAAGTCAAATGATAACAATGAGTTTGATTCTATCACATTTGGTGACAATGGCAAAGGCAAGGTTAAAGGGCTCTGTAAGATTGCAATATCTAATGACATGAGCATATCCAATGTGTTACTAGTTGAAAGCTTGAACTTCAATCTATTGTCGGTAGCTAAATTGTGTGATCTTGGTTTCAAATGCATATTTGGAGTTGATGATGTAGAGATCATAAGTGTAGATGGTTCTAACATGATATTCAAAGGATTTAGATATGAGAACCTCTACTTGGTTGATTTCAATACTAGTGAAACCCAATTGTCAACTTGCTTGCTCACAAAATCTAGCATGGGTTGGTTATGGCATAGAAGGCTTGGTCATGTTGGAATGAAACAATTGAATAGATTGGTTAAGCATGATCTAGTTAGAGGCTTGAAAGATGTAGTATTTGAAAAGGACAAACTATGTAGCTCTTGTCAAGCCGGCAAACAAGTTGGAAATACACATCCTAGCAAAAGCATGATGAGCACTAGTAGAGCATTTGAGCTTTTGCACATGGACTTGTTTGGACCAACCACATATACTTACATTGGTGGAAACAAGTATGAATTTGTTATAGTTGATGATTTTACAAGATATACATGGGTATTCTTACTTGGTGACAAAAGTGAAACATTTGATACATTCAAAACTTTTGTCAAGAGATGCCATAATGAATTTGATACAACAATCAAGAAAGTTAGAAGTGACAATGGTAGTGAATTCAAGAACACTAGAGTTGATGAGCTTTATGATGAATTTGGAATTAAACATCAATTTTCACCCAAGTACACTCCACAATCAAATGGTCTTGTTGAGAGGAAGAATAGAACACTCATTGACATGGCAAGATCAATGCTTAGTGAATACAATGTGAATGATTCTTTTTGGTCCGAAGCTATCAACATGGCTTGCTATTGTAGCAACCATCTCTATTGTCATAGAATGCTTGAGAAGACACCATATGAGCTACTGAATGGAAGAAAGCCCAACATTGCATATTTTAGAGTGTTTGGTTGCAAATGTTATATCTTGAAGAAAGACACAAGAATGAGCAAATTTGAGAAGAAATATGATGAAGGGTTCTTACTTGGTTATTCAACTACAAGCAAAGCATATAGAGTATGGAATAATTCAAGCAAGATAGTTGAAGAAGTTAATGATCTTGAATTTGATGAAACCAAGAGCTCTCAAGATGAAAATGAGAATCATGATGATGTGAGAGGTCTACCATTGGCAAATGCAATGAAGAATATGGACATTGGTGACATAAGCCCTAGATGAGCAAGATAATGAATATCAAGTGTTCACTCCATCATATGTGCAAATTAATGCAAATCAAGCTAGTTCATCATCTCCAATGCAAGATCAACAAGTGTCTAGTACATCATATCAAGTGATTCATTCAAATGATCAACCAAGCTTAAGCAATCAAATGCAAGTGCTACAACCAACTAGTATTGCAAGAGATCATCATATAGATCAAATAGTTGGTGACATTAGAAGTGGTGTACAAACAAGATCAAGATTGGCTTCATTTTGTGAGCATTACTCATTTGTATCATCCATTGAGCCAACCAAGATTGAAGAAGCATTACAAGATGTTGATTGGGTAAATGCAATGCATGAAGAGCTAAACAACTTCACAAGAAATCATGTATGGAAACTAGTTGAGAGACTAAAGAACTACAATGTGATTGGCACTAGATGGGTCTTTCGCAAAAAGCAAGATCAAGATGGAATAGTTGTGTGAAACAAATCAAGATTAGTTGCACAAGGATATACACAAGTGGAAGGTCTTGACTTTGGAGAAACATATGCACTGGTTGCAAGATTGGAAGCAATAAGAATTCTATTAGCTTATGCTTGTGCTCACAACATAAAGCTCTATCAAATGGATGTAAAGAGTGCTTTTCTCAATGGCTATATCAATGAGTTAGTATTTGTTGAGCAACCTCCCGGATTTGAAGATGACAAGAAACCCAACCATGTGTACAAGCTCAAGAAGGCATTATATGGTTTGAAACAAGCACCTAGAGCATGGTATGAGAGATTGAGAGATTTCTTACTCTCAAAGGGATTCAAAATGGGCAAGGTTGATACTACTCTCTTCACCAAGAAGATAGGCAAAGACTTGTTTGTGTTGCAAATTTATGTGGATGATATCATATTTGGTTCAACCAATCAAGATTTTTCTAAAGAGTTTGGAAATATGATGGCCAATGAGTTTGAAATGTCTATGATTGGAGAGCTTAGTTACTTCCTTGGACTTCAAATTAAGCAAATGAAGAATGGTACGTTTGTGAGTAAAGGCAAGTACATCAAGGACATGGTCAAGAAATTTGGATTGGAAGAAGCCAAGGCAATTCATACACCTATGGGAAGAAATGGTCACTTGGACTTGGACTCAAGTGGTAACATGGTGGATCAAAAGTTTTATCGGTCAATGATTGGAAACCTACTCTATGTGACCGCTTCTAGGCCGGATGTCATGTTTAGTGTATGCATGTGTGCAAGATTCCAAGCCTCACTAAGAGAAAGTCATTTGAAGGCAACAAAGAGAATATTGAGGTACTTGAAGCATACACAAGATGTTGGATTGTGGCATCCCAAGGGGTCTCAATTTGAGTTAATTGGATATTCGGACTCTGACTATGCGGGATGCAAAGTTGATAGGAAGAGCGCATCGGGCACATGTCAATTGCTTGGAAGATCACTGGTATCTTAGTCATCAAAGAAGTAAAATAGTGTAGCACTATCTACCGCCAAGGCCGAATACATTTCTGCCGGTAGTTGTTGTGCTCAATTACTTTGGATGACTTTGGAGTCAAATTCAAACAAGTGCCATTGCTATGTGACAATGAAAGTGCAATAAAGCTCACCAACAACCCGGTTCAACATTCAAGAACAAAGCATATTGACATAAGGCATCACTTCATAAGAGATCATCAACAAAAGGGTGACATTTCAATTGAGAGTGTGGGCACCGATGATCAACTTGCCGATATATTCACCAAACCATTGGATGAGAAGAGGTTTTGCAAGCTAAGGAATGAATTGACCATACTTGACTTCTCCAATATGAGTTGAATGCACCTCCACATATGTATGACATGCCTCTCCTTCAACTAAAAGCAAAGGTAAAATTGTTTGGCATGGTATTCATACTTGTCTAAGGACTTGTTTAGTACATCTAGTCATACTTTGCACTTATTAGGCTCATTCACTAAAAAAATGATTTTAATGCTTATATGGTGCCACTATTGCTTCTATGTTTACTATGATCTAGTGGTAGCATATAACTTGTTTATGGGCTTGTGAACCTAGTGTTTGATCTAGCTAATGTGTATCAAGTACTTAACTCAACATTGGCAAGATAACCATTGCAAGATGTGTGAAGAAGCTTATCATTGGTTTAAACCGAGTTAACTGTCTTATACATGTCGTCTAGTTTAAACCAATTGAACTAATCATCCAATCCTAAACCTTATTCACTCTCCTCTAGCTATTGATTGACTAAAACTTTCCTACCTAAAATTGGTGTACCTTTTGTGGTCATTTGATGACAAAGGGAGAGCAATTAGTCACAAAGATAGAATCAAAAAAAAGGAAAGGGGGAGAAATTAGTCACAAAGATAGAATGAATAAAAGGAAAGGGGGAGAAGTTAGTCACAAAGATAGATTGAGTAAAAGATACAAAGGAAAGGGGGAAAAGTTATGCACTATGAGGGAGAGATTCCATTTTAAAGCTTGCATAACAAAAAGGGGAGGATCAATTAAATTTAAGCACACAAGTAGGGGGAGCAAGCTCATGAACTTATTTGTTGCATTTATATGTGCATATTCATATGATTGATTGCATTGCACAAAGTTTATAAATTCAATGAACATGCTTGTGTGGTGTATGCTAGAAATAGAACTTGTATGATGATTGAAATACTAGCATGCATAGGTAATAGCTAGATATGCTACAAAGTGATAGTTTTAATAAGTGGTACTAGAGCCTATCATATAATATTGATCTCATAAGGTATCTAGTTGTTTATTGCTTTTCAAGTGGTATCTAGCTATCCATGGTGCTAAGGATGGTTGAAATTGTGCACTCCGATGGTATCACGCTTCAAAGGTCCATTCTTTACACCTTGGCATCATTTGGTAGTCATTCACTCTCCCACAATTCTTATCTATACATATGTGCAATGCTTTGTACCAAACTCATCTAGCACATATGTAGGGGGTTGTGTAACTTGTCCAAATACAATTCATGAACAAAATGCTTGGACAAGCAACACAAGTTCAAATTGATTATATTTCATATCTTTGTGAAGGTTGTCATCAATTACCAAAAAGGGGGAGATTGAAAGCCCTAGTTTGGTTTTGGCTAATTGATGAAACCTATTTGGACTAACCTATTTGCTATGTGTGTGTATCCAAGAGAGGTCAAGTCCAAGACCAAGTGATGTGGTCGGCGGAGCATTCATGTGGTCGGCGTGTGATCGGCTATGCTTTGAAGTGATCGGCCAAGGTAAAGGAGTGGTTGGCTATGATGTTCATGTGCTCTGACTTGGAAAGAAGAAAGAGAAAAACAAAATGGGCTCAAGGCAAAGGTATAATTGATAATGCCATTTTGTTTTTGGCACTCAAGACACCATAGAGGGTGTGAGTGCATTTAGGATTGATAGCCGTACTATGAAGAGGGGCAAAATTCATTGTGAAATGCGGTTATCAAAGTGCCACTAGCTGCTCTAACTCATTGCATATGCATTTAGATTCTAGTGAGTGCTAACACCCTTGAAAATGCTTTGAAAATGTGCCAACACACATGCACAAAGGGGATACACATTGTGTTTAGCACTTGGGAGCAAGGGTGAAGTGATTGGAGAAAAGAAAGGGTTCAGTGAAGTGGACCGGACACTGGTCCCCGTGGGACCGGAAGCGTCCGGTGCTTAACCCTAGGCGTTGGTCAGTCTGGAGAGACTGATCGGACTCGGCCGAGTCCAGTCATGTGTGACCGGACGCGTCCGGTGGCTCCAGGAGGTCTCTGGGTGCTCTCTGAGTTGCACCGGATGCTGGTGGCGAAGTCTGACCGGACGTGACTATGGAGAGTCTAGTCGTGATGACATGGCGCTCAGGAATTAGGGTAGAGTGAGGACCAGATGCTAGGCAAGTCTGGTCAGGGAGACCAGACGCGTTCTGTCGGCAAAATTACATTCTGGAACCTCTCTGAGTTGCACCGGACTCTAGTGAGTCACGCGTCTAGTGAGTGGACCTGACGCATCCGGTGCGAGCGCAGTGAGCGTGTGCAAATGAGCCATTGCATGCCAACGGTAATTTTCAAATGGCTAGTACATAAGGCGAGTTCTGAGTGACCGGACGCTGGTGACCGAACGCGTTCGGTGCACCTTGTAGCACGTCCGGTCGACGCGCAGACAGCACATTAAGTTGGCCAATGGGTATGTAACTTTTGGGTTGTCTATAAATAGATGTTGGCCGGCTTTGGGAGAGCTCTCTTGGCATTTTGACATTCTTGACACCCCTTTAAGCTGAGCATACTCCCCCCCACTCATCTCCTTGCTTGATAGTGCAAATCAAAGTGAGATTGAGGGATTCCAAGTGCATTGCTTGAGTGATTGCATCTAGAGGCACTTGGTGATTGTGTTTCGTTGTAGATTTCTCTTGTTACTCTTGGTGTTTGCCACACCTAGATGGCTTGGAGCAGCGAGGATCGTTGAGCGGAGGGTGGTGTTTGTCTCCGGCTCCGATCGTGGTGATTGTAAGGGGTTCTTGAGCGTTCCCCATGGGATTTCACAAAAGGCATCTCTAGTGGATTGCTCGATGCTTGTGGATCCCCATCTTATGTTGGTTCTGCGGCACCCGATTGCGGGTTTGGCGTGTGATGCCAATTAGCGCATGAACCTCCAAGTGGGTGAATCGCTACAACGAGGACGTAGCTTGCCGGCAAGCAAGTGAACCTCGGATAAAAATCTTGTGTCATCTATATTCTAAGAATTTCATTGTGTTTATTGATTGATCACTTGCCACGATGGTATAATCCTCTCTATCACTCTATTGTATTTACATTGACATACATCTTGTGTAGTGATAGTTTACCTCACTAGTTGTAATTAGCTTTCTTACTAGTTCTCTAGTAGTAGTTGTTAGAATTAGCTTTTGAGTGCCTAGAAAAGTATAGCTCACTAGACTTGTGGATAGGTGGCTTGCAACTGTCTTGTAGTGCTAGTGCAAAACTTGCATTATGCCATTTAATTATCTAACCACCTTGTCTTAGTGTTGTTGTAGAAATTTTTTATTAGGCTATTCACCCCCCTCTAGCCATTTAGGACCTTTCACCAGCCAACTACGTTGCCGCCAACAAGACAATGTCATCAACACAGTTGAGCAGCCATGCGCTAAGCACAGCTACGATGACGAGTATGAGAAGCTCCTCGTCGGTCTGTGCCTCATACATAAAAACAACAGCCATACCATGTGGAAGTGCTACGGTATGGCCAAGGTGTACCGCGACGAGGAGAAGAAGGGGCAGCGGCACCGCGACGACCGCAAGGATCCTGAGCGCCCTAAGGACGCCAACTTTCAAGATGCGGGCAAGACCATCAGAACAATCTTCGGAGGAGTAGCCACCTTCGAGAGCAAGTGGAAGCATAAGCTTACCGCTCGATAGGTCCTATCGGTCACCAACAACGACCCCATTGCCGACCCCAGGTATTTGCACTGGTTGGAGTACCCCATCACCTTCAGCAGGGCCGATCAGTGGGTAGATATACCATACCCGAGGCGGTTCTCACTCGTACTGGACCCTACAATCTAGAAGGTGCGGTTTAGGAAGGTCCTCATCGACGACGGTAGCGCCCTCAACATCCTTTTCGTAGGAGCCCAAACTGAGTTAGGCCTCTTAAAGGAAGACTTCACACCCGTCGACTCTCCCTTCTAGGGAATTGTACCTAGCAGAGCATCCCAGCCTTTGGGTCAGATTACTTTGCCAGTCTAATTTGGCACCATCGAACACTACCATACTGAGTACATTAACTTCTTGGTGCCGGACTTCGACACTGCGTACCACGCCATCCTTGGCTGACCGGCTCTAGCTAAGTTTATGGACATACCACATTATGTGTACTTGATCCTGAAGATGCCGACACTCCAAGAAGTCCTGACCCTACGGGCTAACATCAACACTGCCTATGCGTGCAAAAAAGAAAGCCTTGCACTCGCCGAGGCACTCGATCTCTCTGCACGCATGGAGGCTTGTCTCGCCTAAACAAAGAAGCTACCCGTGCAAGAGTAGGAGATCCCAATGCAAGAGGCACCCCGAGCAGCTACCTAGTCAAGGGAGACCAAGGAGGTGGACCTCAGTACCGGTGACAGGAGCAAGACGGCTAGGATAGGGGAGAACCCCGATCCCAAATAGGAAAGCATGCTCGTCAGCTTCCTTCACGACAACGTAGACATGTTTGCATGGAAACCAGCAGACATGCCTGTCGTGCCATGGGAGTTGATCGAGCACTCCTTAAACGTCTCAGTGACCACCATGCCAGTCAAACAGAAGCTTCGATGATTCACACAGGACGGCAAGGAGGCTATTAGGGTAGAAATAACACGACTCTTAGCAGTTGATTTCATTAAAGAGGTGTATCATCCCAAGTGGCTGGCTAATCTAGTCCTTGTACGCAAGAAGAATAAAGAATGGAGAATGTGTGTTGATTACATCGATCTCAACAAACACTGCCCTAAGGACCCTTTTGGCTTACCTTGTATAGACGAGGTCATTGATTCCATAGCCGGCTGTGAACTCTTGTCTTTCCTTGATTGCTACTCTGGTTATCATCAGATCTCCTTAAAGGAGGAAGAACAGATTAAGACCTGCTTTATCACGCCGTTCGATGCTTATTGTTACACCACCATGTCCTCTAGACTTAAAAATGCGTACGCCACCTATCAGAGAGCCATTTAGCGTTGCCTCACCAAACAGATTGGGCACAACGTTGAGGCATATGTTGATGACATAGTGGTTAAGTCTAAGACTGTCGATGACCTCATCACTGACCACACAGAAGCATTCGACAACCTAAGAAAATTCCGATGGAAACTGAATCCCACTAAGTGTATCTTCGGTGTTCTGTCCAGTATTCTCTTAGGGAACATCGTCAGCCACCGCGGCATCGAAGCAAATCTAGAGAAGATAGAGGCAGTCACCAACATGAAGCCGCCAAGTTGACAGGATGTATGGTGGCTTTAAGTCGTTTCATATCTCACCTAGGTGAAAAAGGTCTCCCTTTCTTCATGCAGCTTAAAGCCAAAGGGGGTTTCACCTGGACGCCTGAGGCCGACAAAGCTTTTGCCGAGCTCAAGCTTTTCCTGACAACGCCTCCGGTCATGACAATGTCATGGCCCGATGAAACCTTATTGGTCTATATCGCAGCAACTAACCATGTCGTCAGCACAACCATCGTCGTCGAACGGGAAGAGGCTGGACATGCATATAAAGCTCAACGTCTAGTTTACTTCATCAGCAAAGTCCTGAACGAGTCTAAGACTCGATATCTACAAGTCCAGAAGCTCTTGTACGCCATCCTCATCACGTCACGGAAACTCCACCACTACTTCGATACGTACGACATGGCTGTGATTACCAAGTATCTGCTCGATGATATTCTTTGCAATAAGGAGGCCAATGGCTGCATTATTAAATGGGCGGTAGAGCTTGGCACATACTCCATTGATTTTAGGAGCCGACAGACAATAAAGTCATAGGTGCTCGCTGACTTTATTGCCGAGTGGACCGAGATGCAAGCTCCCATCCTAGCCAATCGTCCCGAGCACTGGACCATGTATTTTGATGGAGCCCTTAACCTTGATGGCGCCGGAGCAGGTGTGCTACTCATTTCTCCATCTGGGGATGAGCTCCGCTATGTCCTTCAGATCCACTTCTCGTCTTCTAACAATGCCACTAAATATGAGGCGGCACTTCATGGTGTACGCATAGCTGTTTCCCTTGGCGTTAAACGCCTAATGGTGTATGGCAACTCTGCGCTAGTTATCAACCAAGTCAAAAAGGATTGGTCCTATACCAGCGAGAAGATGGACGCCTATTGCGCCGAAATTAGGAAGCTTGAAGGTAAATTTTATGGTCCCAAATTCCATCATGTCATTCGTGATGAGAACGAGGCAGCCAACCGGTTATCTAAGATAGGGTCGACCAGAGCTCAAGTTCTAGCCGGAGCCTTCGTCCAGGACCTCAGGACACGTTCTATCAAGTAAGGGCAAGAAGTTGAGGAAATGCCCCTAGCCGAGCAGCTAGTCCTGGCGGTCCCCGTTCCCAGCAGTGATTGGATAGAACCATTCCTCAAGTACCTCACTACTGCAGAAGTGCCGACTGACAAGATTGAGATGGAGCGCCTTACTCGTTACAGCATGCACTACATCCTAGTTGGTGGAAGGTTAATGAAGAAGAATGCGAAGGAGGAGCTGCTGTAGAAGTGCATCTCTCAGGAAGAGGGAGTGAAGATCCTCCATGAAATTCATGCTGGATCATGCGACAAACATGCAGCCTCTAGGAATCTGGTCGGCAAAGCTTTCTAAGTAGGTTTCTACAGGTCCACAGCCATCACAGATGCAAAAACACTTGTTCGAGGGCTGCCAGTTTTTGGCTAATCAGATCCACGTCCCAGTCCAGGCCCTACAGACGATACCCACGACCTGGCCATTTGCATGCTGGGGACTGGACATGATTGGGCCCTTGAAGACCGCTCCTGGAGGATTCAGATGGGTTTATGTCGCCATTGATAAATTTTCTAAGTGGATTGAGTACAAGGCTCTCGTCAAGCCTATAGCAAGGAAAGCAGCGGAGCTCTTTGAGGACATAATTCACAGGTTTGGGCTGCCGAACAGTATCATCACCGATGTGGGGTCAATGTTCACCGGCAGCGATTTCTGGGATTTCTGTGGTGAGCGATGCATCTCCGTTAAGTATGTCTCGGTCGCGCACCCCAGAGCAAATGGTCAGGTCGAATGTGCGAACGGCATGATATTGGATGCCCTTAAGAAAAGCTTTACGAAAAAGACCAGAAGCATCCGGGCAGATGGCTCAAAGAATTGCCAGCTGTGGTCTAGGGGCTGAGGACCCAGCCCAGTCGCAATACCGGCATCTCACCGTACTTCTTGGTGTTTGGTTCAGAGGCCGTATTGCCTGCTAACGTCGCCTTTCGAGCACCCAGAGTGGAGAATTTTAACAAAGACAAGTCCGAGCAGGACCGACTTGATGATATCGATCGCCTGGAGGAAGAGCGCTTAATTACGTGTGTTCAGGAGCGCGTCGAATGTGCAAATGGCCAAGTACCTGGACGTTCTGCGGAGATACTACAACGACAACATTCAGGAGCGATCTTTTGTGGTGGGTGATCTCGTACTCCGCAGGAGCTGCTGCAGAAGTGCATCTCTCAGGAAGAGGGAGTGAAGATCCTCCATGAAATTCATGCTGGATCATGCGACAAACATGCAGCCTCTAGGAATCTGGTCGGCAAAGCTTTCTAAGTAGGTTTCTACAGGTCCACAGCCATCACAGATGCAAAAACACTTGTTCGAGGGCTGCCAGTTTTTGGCTAATCAGATCCACGTCCCAGTCCAGGCCCTACAGACGATACCCACGACCTGGCCATTTGCATGCTGGGGACTGGACATGATTGGGCCCTTGAAGACCGCTCCTGGAGGATTCAGATGGGTTTATGTCGCCATTGATAAATTTTCTAAGTGGATTGAGTACAAGGCTCTCGTCAAGCCTACAGCAAGGAAAGCAGCGGAGCTCTTTGAGGACATAATTCACAGGTTTGGGCTGCCGAACAGTATCATCACCGATGTGGGGTCAATGTTCACCGGCAGCGATTTCTGGGATTTCTGCGGTGAGCGATGCATCTCCGTTAAGTATGTCTCGGTCGCGCACCCCAGAGCAAATGGTCAGGTCGAATGTGCGAACGGCATGATATTGGATGCCCTTAAGAAAAGCTTTACGAAAAAGACCAGAAGCATCCGGGCAGATGGCTCAAAGAATTGCCAGCTGTGGTCTAGGGGCTGAGGACCCAGCCCAGTCGCAATACCGGCATCTCACCGTACTTCTTGGTGTTTGGTTCAGAGGCCGTATTGCCTGCTAACGTCGCCTTTCGAGCACCCAGAGTGGAGAATTTTAACAAAGACAAGTCCGAGCAGGACCGACTTGATGATATCGATCGCCTGGAGGAAGAGCGCTTAATTACGTGTGTTCAGGAGCGCGTCGAATGTGCAAATGGCCAAGTACCTGGACGTTCTGCGGAGATACTACAACGACAACATTCAGGAGCGATCTTTTGTGGTGGGTGATCTCGTACTCCGCAGGAAGCGTAAGACCGACGGGATGCACAAGCTTTCATCGCCTTGGGAGGGTCCTTATATTGTCAAAGCAGTAACCCGACCAGGGTCGTATAGACTCTACGACGAAAAAGGAGTGGACATCCCCATCTCATGGCACATCGAGTTTCTTAGGCATTTCAATCCTTGAGCTGAATAAAGATATGTACCCTTTATATGTGCATTTAATAAAGTTTTCTTCCTGACATCTCTCTATTTGTTTTCTCTTCATGTTTAAGATCTTCAAAATGCCTTATATATTCGTTATCGCCTCACCGACCAGCCATGTTCTCATTCATGTTATCTAGAGGCGGCCATGTTCCCGATTTAGCACCTAAACGTGTATGGGCAGTAGAGCACTGCATCATGGGCGGTCGGCAGGCCCTGTTATCTAGAGGATGTTTTGCAGAGCTCCCCCCACTCCGACTACCGAGGCATGCAGACTAGTGGTGAACTCCGGAGTGGAAGAAAGCACTGGTCGGCAGGTCCGAGAATCTGACGGCCGCGAAGCTGTTGATGACGAAGTCCCCAGGCTTGATCAAGAAGCTCCAGCGGGGAGGACAAACAGCACAAGCTGAAAGACCATGGGGGCCTCTCAACCGCCCCCAAGTGACGCGGCAGCGACCGTGGAGCAAGGTAGCTCTGGCAAGCCGTGATTTTTCAAAGCCTCTGTCAGGCGATCAAACATGTAAGTGTAGCTTCCGTAATCCATGTCGAGCACTGCTAAACTTGAAGTTATTGACAAACGACTGTCCTGACACAGTGAGGAGTCAACCGAAGAGTTACGCCCGGTCGGCGTTGAAGAAACACAGCGTGAGGCAGAGCCGCCCACTACAAACGTTGGCTCCGGAGGCGCCGGTTGGGATCAATCAACGGTGGCGCCAACGATTTTGGGAGGTCCAGCTGACCCTAGAGTTGAGGACCTCTGGCCCTCAGAGCTGGTGAATGAGAGCGAGGTGCACGACCCGACCGCCGGCACCGAGCCGGTGGCGAGCCCTGAAGCACATCCAGCGGAGGCGAGTCTCGGTGCTCCGATCCGACCACGAGGCGATGACGGGCAAGAGCCCTCGAGGGATACCCCCGAGGAAATAGAAGAAGTCGACCGCAACCCGCCTCGTTCCTGGGACGCCCTCCTCGGCCCGTGCGCACCTTTGTATGCTAAGGAGATATACTGGAGGTCGTGGAGGAAGAAGCCAGCGAGCAGGTGAAAAAGCTCCAAGCCTCCCTGCCATCGGTGTCGGGCCAGATAGAAGTAAGTCGAGCTGCATTGTCGCTTGTTGTCATGAAGTTCAAGCCTTAATTGACGTTACTGCAGGATCTGTTAAGGGCATCCGAGCACCGCGCTCGCCTTTTGGAGCGGGCTGCCCTAGCCCTTGCCGAAAACAAAAGGCTGCGCGAGTCAGTGCAGATGCTCGAGTTAAGTTTGGCTGGAGCCCACAGCGACAAGGAGAGATTACAGTTGCGTGTGTCGCAGCTAGAGTCTGAGAACTTGTCGCTGACCGACCAGTTGGGCACCTCGGTAATGTTGCCGATCAAAAGAAAGGTAAGACCTTAGGCCTTATCCGGAAATATGTGCTATGATGCCTTGCCTTTCCCTGCGCCGTGTAATAGAGTAATCCCTATTGATGCAGAGCTGGAAATAGAACTCGGCCTGACGCGAGAAGCGATGGCGCAACTTGAGAAGGAGAGGGATGCGGCACGTGCAGTGGAAAAAAGAACCACCGATGAGCTTGCAGGTACATTGTCGAGACAATAGTACATCTGTCGTGGTGGTGGGCGTGTTTCACACACCGATTTGATGTTTGCAGTGGTCCGCACCAACTCCCAGGCGCAGTACCGCGACTATGATGCACGACTAAAAGCTAAGCAAGACAAGATCGATGCACTACTACACAAACTTTACTGGAGGCGGGCGTTTTCAGTTTTCCGCGGTGGGCAAAGCCGTCCGCCGCGGCCTAGAGGCCACGGTAAATCGTGGCTTAACCGCGGCGGGCGGCTTTGCCCGCCGCGGTTAACCGATTTACCGCGGCGGGCGGTGTAATGTGCCCGCTGCGGTAAATATACTTTTACCACGGCGGGCACGTTACACCGCCCGCTGCGGTAAATTATTTTACCGCGGCGGACACCTTTTGTGGCCCGCCACGGTTATGTTCATTAGTCGTGGCGGGCTTTATTATTTGCCCGCCTCGGTACTTTCAATTTCCTGAATTAAAAAAAATACAGCAGGCATATAAATTCAAATTCAAATCACATCCAGATTTTACAGATTAAACTTAAAAAGTATGCAGGCATTACACATGAGATAATATACATATATATACATTCACTTAGTCGTTCTTGTCATCGTTAATTCATTACATTTACATATTAAAGTCGTTATACATGCGCTAAGGTGTAATCCTGCGGACGCATCATCGTGGGCCATTTCCTCAGCCTCTCGTACTCCGGTAAAATCGCTAGCGGGCTGTTCTCATTGAAGAACGTGCCACCTTCAAGCACGCATTTGTCTAAGACAAACTTACATATGTCCGCCTTTGTCTGCTTGAAGTTGTGTTGGGTGCTCTGCACGTCTCTCGACCAGTTCAATCAATTCTTGAGCATCCTCCAACTGCTGCTGTACTGCTTGCACACCCTCAGGAACTCACATGCATAGAAGCCACAGGTTTGTGATTCTACCGGTTGTTTGGCACACTGCATGATCGATACACAAGCATTACAACACAGGCATTAGAACACATATGAACGGAAAGCACAATTAAACCTTTCAAATACTTACCGGAAAGTTGCGTCTGATTTTGATGCGGTTCTTATGCTTAGCCTTAAAATTCTCTGTTCTTCGATCATAGCATTCAGGATCCTTCACGTACTCCTTATAAGCGCTATACGAAATGTACTAGTATTAGGCAGGGCATTAGAACGCATATGAGAAGGTAGTTCAGTCACTTACACTCTGAGGCAATCTTCAAAGGCCTTGTACCCTTTTAAGTTTGGCACTGTCAACGAATCAAATACGCAGGCCCTGCCATCCTGAGGGTAGATGATAAATGCAACCCAGTGACCCTCGAGGCCTTGACTGCGCCATTGAAACAAAATACAGGTTACGACGAGAAATAATAATTCTAGCTAGCTACCCACTTATCTCTACAGGCATGTCTTCGACTTACCCAAAGTGGTAGGCAGCTAGGATACACCCATTTCCCCTGATCTTCTTCATTGCTCCTAGTATGTACCTTGAAATGTTCAACTTCTCATTGTCCATCATTTTCGTCCTGTGCGCCTCTCTCTGTCGCTTGGTCAAGTCTTTCATGGTTGGATAATTGTCATCTTGGTGGTAACCAATGACGATTCTTTGAGCAATATGCATTGGAGATAGATAGATAACATCAGGTTTTAGTTCCTTGGATATATAGGCCATCAACCTGCAAGGACAAGCCATCGTGGCATATATAAGTAGTCTTGACCGATTCAAAGGCAGGTGATATGTGAAACTCACAATTCATCACTTACATAAAGAACAAGGTGACTTGGGCGATGTCAAGGTCTTGTTCCCGCAGTAGTCTGTACATGTCGTGGAAGTCCATGGGGAGTTCTACATCGTTGCCGGGCAAGTGGAAGTACTCGGCCACAACCTTTGACTAGAAAACCATGCAGGCCAGCTTTTGCCGCTTCCATGTACCAGAGATGAAACCTCCTTGTCTCCCACCTTTCCTCGTCGACGAGTTGGGCCTTGGTTATCATGAACTTCCCATGCTCGTAATGGCCGGGGCAGTCATCCAATTCAGGAAATAGATGGAAAGGTGATCTCGGCCTGGGATAGAAATGTTAGTACCATATTATGGCAAAGAAAAGTTATTAGCAAATTATGCTCGCCGCTACCATACCTTTCGAACTCAAGTGAGTATTGAGCTGCCCTTGGTCGCCTTTAATCTTCGCTGATGGTGGAGGACAGTGGCTTGTGCTCGCAATGGCAGCAGGCGGTGTCTTTGCCCCCGGTTCCTCCGTGCCTCCCGGTCCTTTGCTCGTGCCGTTAGACGGACTGCCGGGAGGTGGAGGTGGACTTGTTGTTGGAGGAGGAGAATGAGGGTGAGGGCTTGTGCCTCCCGGTCCTTTGCTCGTGCCCTTAGACGGACTGCCGGGAGGTGGAGGTGGACTTGTTGTTGGAGGAGGAGAACGAGGGTGAGGGCTTGTGCCTCCCGGTCCTTTGCTCATGCCCTTAGACAGACTGCCAGGAGGTGGAGGTGGACTTGTTGTTGGAGGAGGATAACGAGGGTGAGGGCTTGTGCCTCGGGGTGAGTTCCTTCCCTTGTCATCCCCGCCATTGCCTTCGTCATCGCTGTCGCTGTGATCCGGATCATCGGGGGGACAAGATCCGGCAATAGATGGTTGTGATGCTGGTGTCGCCGTCAGCGTAGAAGTCGGCGTCGAGAGAATGATCTCTATGTCGTCCTTGTTCCATAGGACTTCGGAACCCAAGGCAGCTCCAAGGATCGTTACCCCTTCTACAGTTGGATATTCCATTTCAAATTCTTCGTATTTGGTCGCATACCATGTAAGTATCACGATAGCATAGTTAGCAGGGATCTGGTCTTGGTTGAAATCTTTGATATCTTCTTTGGGGTGCATGTAACCCTCACCCATGGTCAACTTTTTTGCCCTGCCGAACGGGATCGTGAGGTGGACGCGCATGGGTTCCCGGATGTCGTCGATGGGGTGCCTTAGGTGATCCTCGATCATCGGCAGTGGCTGCCCTTGTGTCTACCCTTGTGGAACTTGAGGCACGGCCATGCCAGCCTAGCGAGGCATCTGTGACCTCATCGACACCATATCTGGGTCATTGCTCGTGAAGGCTTCTTTTATGGACCGGCTGATCATTTCGGCCATGCCTTGATCATAGCCCTTATGAAAGATGCCCTCCTTGTACCTCTGGCTTGACTGGTATGTGGCAGCATCGGATTGCCATGACTCCACTAAGTTCCAGCTCATCTTCGATGACATGCCACGGACACGGCCACGGTGCTCGGGGGTTCCCAGCGCCAGGGTCAGCAAGTCCTGGCCCCTGCGAACCTCGAAGCTGTCCTTGGATTTAGCGGCCTCAATGAGAGCCCTCTCCACCTCCTCGAACTTGGGCTCATTGAACTTGCTCGTGCCCTCCTTGAGCTTCTTCGGCTTGCGGGCATAGATGAAGTCCTTAGCCCTCAAGTCTACACCGTCGTACGGATCGGGAAGCCCGGCGGCCGCTCTAGCCCTTTCTTCCTCCCGCCACTGGGGCCTCTTACCAGCAAACCCAGTCATGCCCAAGTGGTGGGGGTGCAGGTTCTTCTTCGTGAGTGTGCTGAACTTGGCGCTCTTTGCCTTTGCTTCTTCTGTTGTTCTTTGTTTGCAGAACTCTTCCCAGTGATGTTCCTTCACCATAGTGTATTTGACATAGGGTGACTTGCCTACCTTTAGGTAGTACCTGGTCAGCATGGACTTGAAGTTTCTAAAGGCTCTTCCTGCCACGTGCATGACCCACTCCCTGCACTTGTTCAGATCAGCGTCCTCGAGATAATGGAAGCTCCTCGTCACCTCACCCCAGATATGTGTCTTGTAGTCGACCGGGACATTGTTCCACTCCTCCCAAGTGATCTCCACCTTGTCCTTGACTATACATGCCACCTAGTTGCTGAACTTGGCAAGGACCGTGGGTGGCGACAATGGGTTTCCCTCTGGTCCCACCTCATGGATCACATGGACTTTGCCGTGGGTTTCCCTCCGGTGCCTCCCATGTTCCCCCCTTCTCAGCTTTGTCCTCTGACCCCTAGACTTGCCTGAAGTGGTTGGAGATGGAGCGGGGGGTTCTTTGTCCCTGACTTGTTCCGCCTCGAAATTCAATTCTCGAGGCATCACCGGCATCTGTTCAGGGTTTGGAGACCGCGCACTTTCAACTTCGTCGTCCCTCGGTTGGTAGGTCGGATCATCTTCGTCCTCTGTACGATGTTTCTTTGTTGGCCTCGGGGTCATGGACACTTGGCTCTCGAGGCAAGTTGATGATAATGCACTAGGGGTAGGGTCGCGCCATTCGCTTATTGGTTCTTCCGCCATTGGAAAGCTACAATGAATACATATTTCAGTTGTATAGACACAGTTATAGAGTAGTAAAGTAGAGTAGTACTAGAGTAGTAAAGTAGAGTAGTACTAGAGTAGTAAAGTAGTAGTAGTTGGCTCAGATTTGCCCCATTGTCATCACATCGCTTTTAAACTGGTTGCTTTTATCTGGTATACAAGCCATCCTAGTTTAGCGGGGGCACTCGATCATCATCGCCACTGTCTCAGCATAAAAGGGTTCACATCATTGCATATGCCACTGCCTCAGCTTAGAAGTACAATAATGTAGGCAGTAGTAGTAGAGCACATAGAGCAATAGAGTAGTATAGGTAGTGTATAGTAGTAGGCATAGTAGAGGAGTAGGCAGTAGAGGAGGGAGTAGAGGAGGAGGGAGTAGTAGTAGGCAGTAGTAGTAGTATACTAGTAGTAGTATACTACTAGAAAGTAGTAGGCAGTAGTAGTAGTATACTACTAGAAAGTAGAATACTAGCAGTAGTATACTAGTAGTAGTATACAACAGTAGTATAGCAGTAGTATAGGAGTAGTATAGGAGGACAGCAGTAGTAGACAGTATAGGAATAGATTAAGTAGAGAAATAGGTAGCACCACCACCAAAATTATATCAAATTTGGCAAAATTGCAGCAAAGTGACCAATTCATCTCAAAATTCTCACAAATTTAGCATGTGATCAGTTTAAAGGCAAGGTGCATCATAGGCAGTGGCATATGCTCAGAATTTTGTCACAAATTTCTTTGGCATCATAGGCAGCAAAAAGAATTGAATTCAAATGCTACGGTTCACCAAAAGAATCATAGATCAGTAGTATAGCAGTTCAAAATTCACCAAGTGTAGTATAGCAGTTCAGTTGAATTCAGAGTAGCAGCAGCAGTAGTAAGACAATAGTGGTAGAGAGAAATAGGTAGTAGGTAATACAAGTATGCCTGATAATAATAGCAGTAGTATGTGACAGAGAAATAGGTAATACAAGTACCATTTTGCATCAAGCAGTAGAGTACCAGTAAGGGGATAAGTAGTAGCTAGCCATCCCAAAAAACTTTCACAAATCAAAAAATTTGCATCAAGCTATAGAGTGTAGGCAGTAGAGTACCAGTAAGGTCAGTGGGGGCGATGGCGGCCCTCGGTGTTGGTGGCCGGCGCTAGGGTTCTGGGGACAGGGCCCAGCGTGGAGGAGCTCGGCGGCGGTGCGAGACTTCTCAGTGGCCGGCGCTAGGGTTCCGGGGATGGGGCGCCGGAGGAGCACGGGGGCAGGGCGTGGGCAAGGGAGAGGAGGACGGGGGCGGGGCACGGGCACGGGGGAGGAGGACGGGGGCGAGGGTCACCGTGGAGGATGGGCACGGGCACGGGGGAGGACGGGCACGGGCATGGGGGAGGAGGACGGGAGAGGAGCTCAGCGCGGGCGAGCAGCGGCACATATATAGCCACGGATTAATCGCGGCGGGCAATATAAGCCGCCCACCGTAGTAAATGTTTACTGCAGCGGGCACCTTAGACTACCCGCCGCGATTAATCTATTAACCGCGGTGGGCGCTATTACGTGCCCGCCATGGTTAATATTTCTGCTTGCTGAAATTTGTTATTAATCTAAAACTGATATTATCAATCTAAAACTTATTAATCTAAAACTGATATTTCTGCATTTGCTGTGTAGTAGTAGTAGTAGATTCAGTAGTACTAGTAGAGTAGTATGGTTCCATGATATTAATAATAAGTTACAAAACTTGTCTTCAATAGATTGAGCTCTATATTATTACATATGTCTCTGGGATACATATATCATTTTGGTGCAGGTGCTTTCACTGTCCTCTTCTCACCATCGGGGCGGGCCCACGGCATCATCATGGACTTGTTGAATCAGTCCTCGACGGCCTTGATCTTCTTTGGATGATCGGTAAAAAGCTCGAGCTCTGCATAGTTGTTGTATTGTTCGGGACTCTGCACCCCATCAGCTCCCACAATCCGCTGCTTTCCGGACACAACCACATGCCTTTTTGGGTCCTCTGCATATATATAGTAGGCCACTTGCGCGACATTGGTTGCAAGTACCCACGGGTCATCTTTGTAGCCGATACTTTTGAGGTCCACGGTGGTTAGCCCATAACTGTCCACTGCAACCGCATTCGGTTTGACCCACTGGCAACGGAAGACGGTTATGCGTAGGTTTTGGCCGTAATCAAGTTCCCATATTTTTGTGACTTGCCCATAGTATTGCCTCCTCTGGCCCATGGACTCTTCTTCTCCCTCGTATCGAACACCGCAGTTCTGTGCCGAGCTCTTCTTATCCTTGTCTTTCGTGTGGAACCTATAGCCCTGGACGTCATACCCTTGCCACACGGTGATTTGGCTGGATGGGCCTAACACAAGCCTCTTAACGGTCTCCATATCTTCATCCGGGCATCCTTCAAGGGGTATGTGTTGCTCTTTGAGCCACTCTATGAAATTGCTCTTGTGATGGTTCTGGACCCATGCCTCCGTGTGCTGTCCGTCATTAGCGGCATGGATCTCTTCCAGGTGCTTTTCAATGTATTTCTCCATGCTCACTAACTGATGAAGGATGCTGTAATGAGCTTCTTGCACCGTTTGGTTTGCCACATCGGTACGTACTTTTCGGCCTGTGCACCCCATCACTGAGGTTTTGCCTTCGTGGTGATGGACAGGCAGCCCAATCACCCTCCCATCTCTTATGTACCTCATACACCAGTTCACGGCCTCCTCCGTTGTGTATGCCTCGATCATAGAGCCCTCCGGGTAAGCGCGGTTATGGACATATCTATTGAGGGTGGACATGAACCACTCGTACGTCCACATCTAGTGTAGGTACATGAGGCCCAGTTGATGGATCTGATCGACCATATGCATCATTAGGTGTGGCATAATAGCAAAGTAAGATGGTGGAAAGCACATCTCGAGCTGGCAAAGGGTCTCCGCGATGAACTCCTTTAGGGCAGGCAGCTCAGCCTTATCAATGACCTTCTAGGTGATGTGGTTAAAGAAGTATGACATCCGTGTGATGACCATCTTCACGTACTCTGGACGGATAGCCCTAATCGCAATTGGTAGGAACATCGTCAGCATGACGTGGTAGTCGTGTGAGTTGTAGCCGGTCATTATGAGGTCTTTCATGGAGACCATGCTCTTGATGTTGGAAGAGAAACCAGTCGGCACCTTGATACCCCTAAGCAACTTAAGAAAAGCCGTCCTCTCATCTTGCATTAGGTTGCAGGCCACACATGGGATATCGACTTTACCGTTCTGAGGCGGTCCCGGGTGAAGGTCCGGCCTGATGCCCAGATTGACAACATCCGTCCATGACTTGATACCATCCTTTGTCTTGCCCTTGATGTCCAGCAGGACACCAATCGTCCTTTCGAAGACATTTTTCTCCAGGTGCATGCAGTCGATGGCATGGGGTGTATTCAGTGTTTTCCAATACGACAGGTACTTAAAGAAAATTGACTTGTTCTTCAAAGGAATGGCGGTGGGGACTTCCTCCTTCTGGTCCCGCTTTCACTTCCTTGTTTTCTTGGTCCCCTCTTTAGGCGGCTTCTTCTTCTTTCCAAACTCCACCTGATCCATGTCCTTGACCATCTCATACACCTTTGTCCCCCAACTAGTCTGCATCGGTTGATCACGTTACGGCTCGTCCTGATTGTCAAAGTATTTGTTCATAATACTTCTTCTATACCTGTGATTTTTGGCGAGGAACCGTCTGTGCCTCGTGTACACCATCTTATGGATCCCTTAAGGTAAGTGTAGCAGGTCCCATCGATGCAAATTACGCAGCCAGTCTTCCCTTTGATCTGCCCTGACAGTGAGAAGAGACCGGGGTAATCAGTGATGGTGACAAAGATGATTGCTTTTAGTGTGAACTTCCCCTTGCGGGATGCATCCACCATCTGGACCCCAACATCAAATAGTATCTTCATTTCCTCCATGAATGGCTCTAGGAACACATCTATATCGTTGCCGAGCTGCTTTGGTCCGAAGATAAGCATGGTCAGCATAAGGTACCTATGCTTCTGACATAGATGGGGAGGTAGGTTGTACATGGTGAGCACGATGGGCCAAGTGCTGTGCGAGCTGCTAAGCTCACCAAACGGGTTCATCCCATCGGTACTCAGCGCGAACCTAACATGCCTGGGCTCCTTGCCAAACTCTGGGTAGGCCTCGTCAAAATCCTTCCACTGCTTGCCATCGGATGGGTGCCGTAGCTTGCCATCATCTTTCAGGCGGTCAGCTGATGCATGCCAGGACATGAGCTTGGCATCGTCCGGGTTCCCGAATATTGCACGCAGGTGATCGGTCACGGGCAGGTACCATACCGACAGTGCTGGACTTTTCCTGTGCGTGTAACCCTCTTCTTCATCGTCCTGCTGAGCCGAGATCTGTTTGGCCGCACTGCTCTTCTTTGCCCTCTTCTTGTTCTTCTTTCGACCACCCCACAAGCCTCCCTCATCTTTTGCATCCACGCGACAACCAGCATTTTTCTTGTACCGACTAAAGCCGCAGTGCGGACAACTCATCAAATTCTCATACTCATTGCCCCGATACAGGATGCAGTGGTTAGGGCATGCATCAAACTTTCTAAGCTTCATCGCCACTGGTCGGATCAGCTTCTTGGCCTGATAAGTATTGGTGGGCACCTTGTTAGCCATTGGGTACGTGGTGGCAAGGTAGCTTAACAACTCATTGAAGCTAGTGTCAGACCAACCATGATGAGCCTTCAACATCAACATATGGAGGTTAAAACGGAGCGCCGTGCACTCCTTCAGACAATCGTCGCCGTCCTTATAGAGAGGATCAACTGCCGCCTGCTTCAACTCTCTAAAATTCTCCAACCACTTTGGGCAACCCAACACAACGTCGTCTTCATCGAAGTGTTTGACTAGATCTTCAACAAGCTACACATCCTCGGGTTGGCTCACAGTATCCTGACCATCCCCACCGTCGCCGGCTTTGTCAGCCATGTCTTGCATTAGATCATCCACCATGATGTAATCACGACGACAACTGTTGTCACTATCGGCTGGCGCAGCTGCTGCTGAAGATGATGAGGAGCCGGGTGCTCCTAAAGGATCTTTATTCACCGGTGGTGCTGTCGTCGTCGGCGTCGAAGAGCTCACTCCAGATGCACCGCCACTCGCACCAACTCTTTCGCCGTGAAATGTCCAGACTGTGTAGCCCTTGACGAAACCATACATGATCAAATGAGTTTGCACCTCGCTGTCTCGGTGGGCTTTCAGGTTCTTGCAACGAGAACATGGACATATGGTTGTCATCCGCTTCAGTCTCTCACGGTGCGTTTTACCAGCAACAATAAACTTCCTTAATTCAAAGAGGTACCGCGGATCATTCACTCTATCGATCCGGTACATCCAATCCGACCTATCCTTCATACCTACGGACATTATCCGTCACAATCAACATTAAATAAAGAAGAATTAGGAGAAATTGATGATTTTTACGTCCAAAATCATGAAAAAGAGAGGACATGACGATGTGAAAGATGAAGCATGCATCTATGATGAATCTAAAGTTAAAGAAATACATGACATCATTTTTTCCATTAAAATTGATCTAGATCTAGAGAGAACTCTAGGTGATGGAAATAGAGAGAGAGGATGGAAGGAGAGAGGGAGAGCCTTTATGAAACTCTTATGATGTCCTCCTCCCTCAAATCCAAGCCCTTCAACTCAAATCAAAAGTTTCCTCAAATTTTAGGGCAAAGCCTCCCCCCCATGAGTTTGAGAGAGGAAGACCTGTGGAGAAGATGAAGGGGTGTTGCTGTGTATTTGTACAGGCTTTACCGCGGCGGGCAAGATAAAGCGCCCGCCTCGGTAAATCAACTCTTTACCGCGGCGGGCAGTTTGAAGAGCCCGCCACGGTAAATCGTATTAACCGCGGTGGGTGATTCATACCGCCCGCCGTGGTAAATAATGATTTCCTGTGGCGGGCAAGTAAGGTGGCCTGCCACGGTAAACCCTTTTCCCACAGCGGGCGCCTCGGTGGCCAGCTTCGTTGGCCGGCCACCGGTTAACCGTGGCGGGCAAAAGAGGTGCCCGCCACGGAGCCCATTTTGGTCACACTACGCAAATTAATTCCTGTAGTAGTGATGCCATAGTCACGGGACTAATACCCGTGCTGGACTGCATCGACCTTGAATTTCCAGAGCCTTAGGTATACTCAGTGTTCGCCTAAACAGTCTAAACGGCCGTTTGAACTGCCAATAAACGGTAAACGGTGGTAAACTGATTTATTTAGGGGATAAACGGAAATTAAACGGTTGACGGTTTAAACGGTCAAAAAATGGGGAAAACGGTCTAAACGGCCTAAACAGAACAGAGATAAACAACATTAAACGGGTTAAACAGCTGCTTAAATGGTTGTTTAGGCGAACACGAGGTAATCTAGTTCAGTTTTGTATAGATAAATTTTTATACTTAAGTTTATTATATTTATAAATGTGTACACTTGATATGTTACATGCATAAATATCTATATTTGGTTCTTTTCACATGCATAAATATATATACATACCAAAATAATTGATTTTTACTTAGATAAATATGTATAAATGCTAGAATACTTGATTTTGTACATGCACATATATAATTATATGTATTTTTTTTAAAAGTACAAAACCGTTTAGACCGTTTAACTTCGTTTAAACACCGTGTAAACAGCCTAAACACTAAACGAAGGGCGACTGTGTAAAGACCGTTTACTGTTTAGAAAAACATTGGGTATACTCTTTCGGTGACAGGCCTCCTCAGCCCGACAGGGTCGCCGAGAGGTGTGGGATAGCCTGGACGTGCTTCAAAGAATACGCCCGCGGCGCCGCCTGCTCTGACGCAGGGCACGCGCTGGCGGTGGTATGATCACTCCACCCTTCGGTAGAGCTAGAGGTGATCGACGGAGGCTTCGCCCATGGGACGACTGCCGTGCAGATTGCAAAGCTTGAAGAAGAGGCAACAGAGTCGGGGATCAAGCTGGTCGATGATCTGAACCTGTTCGACAATGAAGGGAACAGAGCGGAGTAGATTAGGAAAAATTTATCAAGAGATTCCGTAGCTCGCCGATCAGGTGTAGATAAACAATATGTTTGTTTAAAGTGTTCATATTTAAAATATAAATAGAGCCCAACCAATTGATCCTTTATCAAATCACCAGCCCTGGCTATCCCATACCTTGTGGCATAGAGCGCTATTCTCTCGTGCACGCTTAAGAATATAGGCTTCACCGAGGAGCCGCTGCCGACCGCCCATGACGCAGAGCTCTACTGCCCATACACGTTTAGGTGCTAAATCGGGAACAGGGCCGCCTCTAGATAACATGAACGAGAACATGGTTGGTCGGTGAGGCGATAACGAATATATAAGGCATTTTGAAGATGTTAAACATGAACAGAAAGCAAATAGAGAGATGTCAGGAAGAAAACTTTATTAAATGCACATATAAAGGGTACATATCTTTATTCAGAATGTCTCAAGGATTGAAATGCCTAAGAAACTCGATGTGCCATGAGATGGGGATGTCCACTCCTTTTTCGTCGTAGAGTCTATACGACCCCGGTCGGGTTACTGCTTTGACAATATAAGGACCCTCCCAAGGCGAAGAAAGCTTATGCATCCCGTCGGTCTTATGCTTCCTGCGGAGTACGAGATCACCCACCACAAAAGATCGCTCCTGAATGTTGCGGTTGTAGTATCTCCGCAGACCGTCCAGGTACATGGCCATTTGCACATTCGACGCGCTCCTGAACACATGTAATTAAGCGCTCTTCCTCCAGGTGATCGATATCATCAAGTCGGTCCTGCTCGGACTTGTCTTTCTCAAAATTCTCCACTCTAGGTGCTCGAAACGCGACATTAGCAGGCAATACGGCCTCTGAACCAAACACCAAGAAGTACGGTGAGATGCTGGTATTGCGACTGGGCTGGCTCCTCAGCCCCCAGACCACAGCTGGAAATTCTTTGAGCCATCTGCCCGGATGCTTCTGGTCCTTTTCGTAAAGCTTTTCTTAAGGCATCCAATATCATGCCGTCTGCACATTCGACCTGACCATTTGCACTGGGGTGCGTGACCAAGACATACTTAACGGAGATGCATTGCTCGCGGCAGAAATCCCAGAAATCGCTGCCGGTGAACATAGACCCCAGATTGGTGATGATGCTGTTCGGTAGCCCAAACCTGTGAATTATGTCCTCAAAGAGCTCCACTGCTTTCCTTGCTGTAGGCTTGACGAGAGCCATGTACTCAATCCACTTAGAAAATTTATCAATGGCGACATAAACCCATCTGAATCCTCCAGGAGTGGTCTTCAAGGGCCCAATCATGTCCAGTCCCCAGCATGCAAATGGCCAGGTCGTGGGTATCGTCTGTAGGGCCTGGACTAGGACGTGGATCTGATTAGCAAAAAACTAGCAGCCCTTGAACAAGTGTTTCTGCATCTGTGATGGCCGTGGACCTGTAGAAACCTGCTCAGAAAGCTTTGCTGACCAGATTCCTAGAGGCTGCATGTTTGTCGCATGATCCAGCATGAATTTCATGGAGGATCTTCACTCCCTCTTCCTGAGAGATGCACTTCTGCAGCAGCTCCTCCTTCGCATTCTTCTTCATTAACCTTCCACCAACTAGGATGTAGTGCTTGTTGTAACGAGTAAGGCACTCCATCTCAATCTTGTCAGTCGGCACTTCTGCAGTAGTGAGGTACTTGAGGAATGGTTCTCTCCAATCACTGCTGGGAACGGGGACTACCAGGACTAGCTGCTCAGCTAGGGGCGTTTCCTCAACTTCTTGCCCTTACTTGATAGACGGTGTCCTGAGGTCCTAGACGAAGACTCCAGCTAGAACTTGAGCTCTGGTCGACCCTATCTTAGATAACCGGTCGGCTACCTCATTCTCATCACGAATGACATGATGGAATTCGAGACTATAAAATTTACCTTCAAGCTTCCTAATTTCGGCGCAATAGGCGTCCATCTTCTTGCTGGTATAGGACCAATCCTTTTTGACTTGGTTGATAACTAGCACAGAGTCGCCATACACCATTCGGCGTTTAACGCCAAGGGAAACAGCTATGCATAGACCATGAAGTGCCGCCTCATATTTACCGACATTGTTAGAAGCCGAGAAGTGGATCCGAAGGACATAGCAGAGCTCGTCCCCGGATGGAGAAATGAGTAGCACACCTGCTCGGGCGCCATCAAGGTTAAGGGCTCCATCAAAATACATGGTCCAGTGCTCAGGACGATTGGCTAGGATGGGAGCTTGCATCTCGGTCCACTCGGCGATAAAGTCAGTGAGCACCTATGACTTTATTGTCTATCGCTCCTAAAATCGATGGAGTATGTGCCGAGCTCTATCGCCTATTTAATAATGCAGCCATTGGCCTCCTTATTGCAAAGAATATCACCGAGCAGATACTCGGTAATCACAGCCATGTCGTATGTATCAAAGTAGTGGTGGAGTTTCCGGGATGTGATGAGGACGGCATACAAGAGCTTCTGGACTTGTGGATATCGAGTCTTAGACTCGTTCACGACTTTGCTGATGAAGTAAACTAGAGACTGAGCTTTATATGCATGTCCAGCCTCTTCCCGTTCGACGACGATGGCTGTGCTGATGACATGGTTAGTTGTTGCGATATAGACCAATAAGGTTTCATCGGGCCGTGACATCGTCATGACCGGAGGCGTTGTTAGGAAAAGCTTGAGCTCGGCAAAAGCTTTGTCGGCCTCAGGCATCCAGGTGAAACCCCTTTGGCTTTAAGCTGCTTGAAGAAAGGGAGACCTTTTTCACCTAGGCGAGATATGAAACAACTTAAAGCTGCCATACATCCTGTCAACTTGGCGGCTTCATGTTGGTGACTGCCTCTATCTTCTCTAGATTTGCTTCAATGCCGCGGTGGCTGACGATGTTCCCTAAGAGAATACCGGACGGAACACCGAAGATACACTTAGTGGGATTCAGTTTCCATCCGAATTTTCTTAGGTTGTCGAATGTTTCTGTGAGGTCAGTGATTAGGTCATCGATAGTCTTAGACTTAACCACTATGTCATCAACATATTCCTCAATGTTGTGCCCAATCTGTTTGGTGAGGCAACGCTAAATGGCTCTCTGATTGGTGGTGTGTGCATTTTTAAGTCCAGAGGACATGGTGGTGTGACAATAAGCACCGAATGGCGTGATAAAGGAGGTCTTAATCTGGTCTTCCTCCTTTAAGGAGATCTAATGATAACTAGAGTAGTAATCAAGGAAAGACAAGAGTTCACAGCCTGCTGTGGAATCAATGACCTCGTCTATACAAGGTAAGCCGAAGGGGTCCTTAGGGCAGTGTTTGTTGAGATCGGTGTAATCAACACACATTCTCCATTCTTTATTCTTCTTGCGTACAAGGACTAGATTAGCCAGCCACTTGGGATGATACACCTCTTTAATGAAATCAGCTGCTAAGAGTCATGTTATTTCTGCCCTAATAGCCTCCTTATGGTCTTGCGTGAATTGTCGAAGCTTCTGTTTGACTGGCATGGTGGTCGCTGAGACGTTTAAGGAGTGCTCGATCAACTCCCATGGCACACCAGGCATGTTTGCTGGTTTCCATGCAAACACATCTATGTTGTCACGAAGGAAGCTGATGAGCGCGCTTTCCTATTTGGGATCGAGGTTCTCCCCAATCCTAGTCGTATTGCTCCTGTCGCTGGTACTGAGGTCCACCTCCTTGGTCTCCCTTGACTAGGTAGCTGCTCGGGGTGCCTCTTGCGTTGGGATCTCCTACTCTTGCGCGGGGTAGCTTCTTTGTTTAGGCGAGACAAGCCTCCATGCGTGCAGAGAGATCGAGTGCCTTGGCGAGTGCAAGGCTTTCTTTTTTGCACGCATAGGCAGTGTTGATGTTAGCCCATAGGGTTAGGACTTCTTGGAGTGTCGGCATCTTCAGGATCAAGTACACATAATGTGGTATGTCCATAAACTTAGCTAGAGCCGGTCGGCCAAGGATGGCGTGGTACGCAGTGTCAAAGTCCAGCACCAAGAAGTTAACATACTCAGTATGGTTGTGTTTGATGGTGCCGAATTAGACTGGCAAAGTAATCTGACCCAAAGGCTGGGATGCTCTGCCAGGTACAATCCCCTAGAAGGGAGAGTCGACGAGTGTGAAGTCTTCCTTTGAGAGGCCTAACTCAGTTAGGGCTCCTGCGAAAAGGATGTTGAGGGCGCTACCATCGTCGATGAGGACCTTCCTAAACCGCACCTTCTAGATTGTAGGGTCCAATACGAGTGGGAACCTCCTCGGGTATGGGATATCTGCCCACTGATTGGCCCTGCTGAAGGTGATGGGGTACTTCGACCAGTCCAAATACCTGGGGTCGGCAATGGGGTCATTGTTGGTGACCAATAGGACCTATCGAGCGGTAATCTTATGCTTCCGCTTGCTCTCAGAGGTGGCTACTCCTCCAAAGATTGTTCTGACGGTCTTGCCCGCATCTTGAAAGTTGGCGTACTTAGGGCGCTTAGGATCCTTGCAGTCGTCGCGGTGCCACTGCCCCTTCTTCTCCTCGTCGCGGTACGCCTTGCTCATACCGTAGCACTTTCGCATGGTATGGCTGTTGTTTTTATGTATGAGGCACAGACCGATGAGGAGCTTCTCGTATTCGTCATCGTAGCTGCGCTTAGCGCGTGGCTGCTCAATTGAGTTGATGACATTGTCTTGTTGGTGGCAACGTAGTTGGCCGATGAAAGGTCCTAAATGGCTAGATGGGGGTGAATAGCCTAATAAAAAATTTCTACAACAACACTAAGACAAGGTGGTTAGATAATTAAATGGCGTAATGCAAGTTTCGCGCTAGCACTACAAGAATGTTGCAAGCCACCTATCCACAAGTCTAGTGAGCTATACTTTTCTAGGCACTCAAAAGCTAATTCTAACAACTACTACTAGAGAACTAGTAAGAAAGCTAATTACAACTAGTGAGGTAAACTATCACTACACAAGATGTATATCAATGTAAATACAATAGAGTGATAGAGAGGGTTATACCACTGTGGCAAGTGATCAATCAATAAACACAATGAAATTCTCAGAATATAGATGACACAAGATTTTTATCCGAGGTTCACTTGCTTGCCGGCAAGCTACGTTCTCGTTGTAGCAATTCACCCACTTGGAGGTTCATGCGCTAATTGGCATCACACGCCAAACCCACAATCGGTTACCGCACAACCAACACAAGATAGGGATCCACAAGCTTCGACCAATCCACTAGAGATGCCTTTTGTGAACTCCCACGGGGAACGCTCAAGAACCCCTTACAATCACCACGATCAGAGCCGGAGACAAATACCACCCTCCGCTCAACGATCCTCGCTGCTCCAAGCCGTCTAGGTGTGGCAAACACCAAGAGTAACAAGAGAAATCCACAGCGAAACACAATCAACAAGTGCCTCTAGATGTAATCCCTCAAGCAATGCACTTGGAATCCCTCAATCTCACTTTAATTTGCACTATCAAGCAAGGAGATGAGTGGGGGGGAGTATGCTCAGCTTAAAGGGATGTCAAGAATGTCAAAATGCCAAGAGAGCTCTCCCAAAGCTGGCCAACATCTATTTATAGACAACCCAAAAGTTACATACCCATTGGCCAACTTAATGTGCTATCTGCGTGTCGACCGGACGCGCTGCAAGGTGCACCGGACGTGTTCGATCACCAGCGTCCGGTCACTCAGAACTCGCCATGTGTACTAGCCATTTGAAAATTACCATTGGCGGGCAACGGCTCCTTTGCACACGCTTGCTGCGCTCGCACCAGACGCGTCAGGTCCACTGACTGGACACGTGACTCACTAGAGTCCGATGCAACTCAGAGAGGTTCTAGAACATAATTTTGCCAACCGAACATGTCTGGTCTCCCTGACCGGACTTGCCCAGCATCTGGTCCTCACTCTACCCTAATTCCTGAGTGCCATGTCATCACGACCAGACTCTCCACAGTCGCATCTAGTCAGACTTCGCCACCAGCATCCGGTGCAACTCAGAGAGCACCCAGAGAGCTCCTGGAGCCACCGGACATGTCTGGTCACACATGACCGGACTCGTGTCGAGTCCGGTCAGTCTCTCCAGACTCAAGTTGTGAGCGGTTGTGGGTGATTCACCACGACGGAGTGTTAAAGAATCAACCCGTAGAGAGCACTTGATCCTTGCGTGGATCAAGGGGGAGCTACACCCTTGCGCGGGTGCTCCAACAAGGACTAGTGGGGAGTGGCGACTCTCCGATACCTCGGCAAAACATCGCCGCGTTCCTCCTTCTCTCTTTACTTTGAGCATTTACTTTGAGCAATTCAATTCTTGTCTTTACATTCATAGAATTGCCATGCTAGAGTAGAATTGGAACTTAGGTTGCAAGACTTTTTGTGCGGTAGAACATTAGTAACACTTTCTAGGCACAAGGGGTGAAGTGGGCTAACCATAGGGTTTAATTATTGCAAAGAAATTTAGAATTAGCCCAATTCACCCCCCTCCCTCTTGGGCATCTTGATCCTTTCAATTGGTATCAGAGCCTCATGCTCATGTATTTAGACTTAACCATCTAGAGAAAGATGTCTCACAGGGATGGTCCTCCTCCTATCTTTGAGGGGGATGATTTTCCATATTGAAAAATCCGCATGGAGGCGTATTTAGAAGCTCTAGATGTTGTAATACTTAGAGCCACCTCACAAGGTTTCCCAAAACCTTGGGATGCCACACACCTACAAGGCGATGTGGTGAATTACGAAAATGGAATGCAAAGGCTAGAAACACCATATTTAGAGGCCTTTGTAAAGATGTGTTTAACCGGGTGAGGAACCACATGGATGCCCATGCACTATGGTCGGACATTTATGCACTCCATGAGGGAACTAAGAGCGAGCGTGAGGAACTCTATCATCTTGTCATGAAAAAGCTAAATTCATTTGAGATGCTTCCTAAAGAGAGTGCTAATGAAATGTACTCACGCTTGAATGTTCTTGTAGAGGAAGTCAATGGGCTTCGACTTACTCAAATGCAACCATCCGACGTTGTAAGAAAAATCTTGAGTGTCCTTGACAAATATGGGCATATTGTGACCGTGCTTCATCAAGGTGATCTTTCCACTGCTACACCAACACAAATCTTGGGAAAGATCAATGCTCATGAGATGTACATACACATCACACCACAAGATGGCACATCCTCTACCAAGAAGAAAGACAAAGACTTAGCATTCAAAGCTAGCCAAGAGAAGGGCAAAGCAAGAATTGAGTATGAGAGCTCAAGTGATGATGAAGTTGATGATGCAAGTCTTGCTCTCATGGTGAGAAGAACCGCCAAGATGCTAAAGAAGCTCAACAAGAATGGCGTCAAGTTTGATGGGAAGAAAAAGAAGTTCTTCACTAGCACAAGAAGGAAGCCAATCTCGGAGATGGATTACTACAATTATGGAGAACTTGGTCATCTAGCACATCAATGCACCAAGCCTAAGAAAGACAAGTACAAGAACAAGTATAAGGGCAAGAAAGATGACTCAAGTAATAAAGAAGAAGATGAGAAGAAGAAAAACAAGCCATACAAGAAGAAAGATGGCAAGAAGAAGGACTTCCACAAGAAGAAGAAAAGTGGGAAGGCATACATCGTTGGTGATTGGCTCACGGACATTGATTCATCTAGTTGCTCATCCGATGATGATAGTGATAATGAGAAGGTGGCCGCTATTGTTATTGACTCTTCATCATCTTCACTGACACCACTGCCATCATCCTCTACACACCTATGCCTTATGGCCAAGGGTGAACGCAAGGTATCAAATGATGATGATAGTAGTGGTGATGATCATGCTAGCAATAATGATAGTGATAGTGATGATGATGAATATGAATCACCTTCTTATGATGATCTTGTTAAATTGCTAAATCAATACACTAAGATCATTAGAAAGACTAGAGCTAAGAATGAAAAGCTAGAAGCTAAGAATGATTCTCTTTTGGCTAAATGTGATATAGCGGAAAAGGCTAGGTGTTGAGCTTAGAGAATCAAATGATGCTATGTCATCCAAACTCAAGGAGCTCAAATCTTCTAAGAAAGAGCTTAAAGATAAACATGATAAACTTGAGGGGATGCACAAAGAGCTCATCACTAGCCACAATATGCTAAAAGAAGAATATACAACTCTTAAGATCAATCATGATAATCTTGTTATTGCTCAAGAATTTCTATCCAATGAGCCACATGATGCTACTAACGATGTTGTTAAGATTGATATAGCTACATCATGTGAGGATTTAATTGTTGAGAGCATTGAGCAAGGATCTAGTCGCAAAGGCAAGCAAGTGGTTGAAACCGACAACTATGATGAGTTTGTCAAGCTCAAGCATGATAATGAAAAGCTCAAGAAAGATCTATAAGAGCTCAAAACCACCAACACTCTAGTGATAGAAACTCTTGATCATGATGGTGATTTGATTCTTGAAAATGAGAAGCTCAAAGAAGAGAACAAGAAACTCAAGGAAGAGAAAAATAATGATGCACTCAAGGAAGAGAACAAGAAGCTCAAGTTGGAGAAAGAACACCTCAAGATTGGATTGAGCAAGTTCACAAGAGGCAAGCATCTTCAAAGTGAGCTACTAATGAACACCGTCATGAAGATGGATAGAAGTGGAATTGGATATTTGGCAAATCAAGAGATGAAGGCTCAAGCTCAACAACAACAATACAAGTCAAAGCCAAAGCCAAAGAGATGTTTTGAGTGTGGACAAGAAGGCCACTTTGCCCATGAGTGTCAAACTCCACCACCACAACCCTTGCCCAAGCATGCTAGACCCTTTGCCTTCAATGCTCATTACATGCTTAGAAAGGACTCTAGTGGAAAGATGAAAGTTATGTTCTTAGGACCTCCCAACAAGTCTAGGCCCAAGAAAATTTGGGTAGCAAAGTCCCTAGTAGAGAAAGTCAAGGGCCCTCAACAAGTATGGGTCCCTAAATAAGCTTGATCTCTTGTGTGTAGGTGAACTACAAGACCGGTGGAAGTCATTGGGTAATTGATAGTGGTTGCACACAACATATGACTGGTGATCCTCGTATGTTCACCTCACTAGATGAAGAAGTAGATGGACAAGAAAGAATCACATTTGGAGATAATTCAAAGGGCAAAGTCAAAGGATTGGGCAAAGTGGCAATATCAAATGATCATTCTATCTCAAATGTGCTATATGTTGCTTCATTGAGTTTCAACTTGCTATCCATTGGACAATTGTGTGACCTTGGCTTTCAATGCCTATTTACCGAGAAGGAAGTGGTTGTATCCAAGAAAGATGATGATCAAGTGATATTCAAGGGATTTAGATACAACAACCTATATCTAGTGGACTTCACCTCCGAAGATGCTAATGTGAAGACTTGCCTATTCACCAAAACAACTCTTGGGTGGCTATGGCATAGAAGACTTGTTCATGTTGGGATGAGCTCACTCAAGAAGCTAATGAAGAATGATTTGGTGAGAGGGTTGAAGGATGTGAAGTTTGAGAAGGACAAGCTTTGTAGTGCATGTCAAGCTGGCAAACAAGTTGCAAACACTCATCCTACAAAAGCTTCCATGTCAATAACAAAAGTGCTAGAGCTTCTTCACATGGATTTATTTGGACCAACAACATACAAGAGTTTGGGAGGAAATCTTTATTGTCTTGTGATTGTTGATGACTACTCAAGATATACATGGGTATTCTTCCTTTATGACAAATCCGAAGTTGCATCATGTTTCAAGAACTTTGCCAAGAGAGCACAAAATGAGTTTGAGGTGAAGCTAAAGAAGATTAGAAGCGACAATGGGAAAGAATTTGACAACACAAACATTGAAGCCTATTGTGATGAAGTTGGGATCAATCATGAGGTCTCCGCAACATATACTCCTCAATAAAATAGTGTAGTTGAGAGAAAAAAACCGGACATTGATCACTCTTGTAAGAACAATGCTAGATGAGTACACACCCCCGAAGCTCTATGGGCGGAAGCTATCAACACCGCATGTTATGCATCCAACCGCCTATTCCTTCAAAAGTTTCTTGGCAAGACACCTTATGAGTTGCTCAATGGGAAGAAGCCAGACGTCGCCTTCTTTAGGGAGTTTGGTTGCAAATGCTACATCTACAAGAAGCGGCAACACCTAGGGAAGTTTCAAAGACGTTGTGATATTGGTTTTCTTGTTGGTTACTCATCAAAGTCCAAAGCATATAGAGTATTTAATCATGCCACCGGCTTGGTTGAAGAAACATATGATGTGGAATTTAATGAATCTAACGGCTCCCAAGGAGCACATGAGAATCTTGATGATGTAGGTGATGAACCATTGAGGGAGGCCATAAAGAACATTCTGGTTGGAGACATCAAGCCAAAAGATGATGAAGATGATGTACAAGTGATCAATCCACCATCTTCATCAAATGTACCACAAGATAGTGATAAAGATGGGAGAGTTGAAAATGAAGATACTCATGTCTCCCATGATCAAATGGTGGTACAAGCTCATGATGTTGATGCTCCACAACCTCTCCCTCAAGTGGTTGATAGAAGAAATACACCTCTACTACAAGCTCATCCACAAGATCTCATCATAGGGAGTCCATCAAAGGGTGTAATGACTCGCTCACAAAAACTTGCTTCATTTATTGCACATCACTCTTTTGTCTCTTGCTTTGAGCCTACCAAGGTAGAAGAAGCTCTTCAAGATCCGGATTGGATAAATGTCATGCATGAAGAGTTGAACAACTTCACTCGCAATGAAGTTTGGACTCTTGAAGAGCGACCAAAAGGTGCAAGAGTCATTGGAACAAAGTGGGTGTTCCGCAATAAGCAAGATGACCAAGGCGTTGTTGTGAGGAACAAGGCAAGACTAGTTGCAAAGGGGTTCTCTCAAGTTGAAGGGTTGGATTTTGGAGAGACCTTTGCACCGGTTGCAAGACTAGAAGCCATCCGTATCCTCCTTGCATATGCATCACATCATGAAATGAAACTTTATCAAATGGATGTAAAAAGTGCATTTTTAAATGGCTTTATTAATGAACTAGTCTATGTTGATCAACGTCCTAGGTTTGAAGACCCTAGATATCCTAATCATGTTTATAGGTTGTCCAAGGCACTATATGGGCTTAAGCAAGCCCCAAGAGCTTGGTATGAGCGTCTTCGGGACTTCCTCATTGAGAAGGGCTTCACCATTGGGAAGGTCGACACCACACTATTCACCAAGAAGCTTGATGGATATATCTTCATTTGTCAAGTGTATGTTGATGATATCATCTTTGGATCATCCAATGAAGATTCTTGCAAAGAGTTTGGTGAATTGATGTCGAAGGAGTTCGAGATGTCAATGATTGGAGAGCTTACATTCTTTCTTGATTTTCAAGTCAAGCAAATGAGAGAAGGAATTTTCATCTCTCAAGAGAAATATACTAATGATCTTCTCAAGAGATTCAAAATGGATGAATGTAAGCCAATCAAGACACCAATGCCAACTAATGGACATCTCGACCTAGATGAGGGAGGTAACACGGTTGATCAAACTCTCCACCGCTCTATGAATGGTAGCTTGTAATATTTAACCACATCTAGGCCCGACATCATGTTTAGTGTGTGTATGTGTGCTAGATTTCAAGCTAATCCTAAGGAAGCTCATTTAAGTACCATTAAAAGAATCCTTAGGTACCTTAAGCACACACCAAGCATTGGCCTTTGGTATCCCAAAGGAGCTAGATTTGAATTAATTGGCTATTCCGATTCAGATTATGCCGGGTGCAAAGTTGATAGAAAAAGCACATCCAGAGGGTGCCATTTGCTTGGTAGATCACTTGTGTCTTGGTCCTCCAAGAAGCAAAATAGTGTGGCTTTGTCCATCGCTGAAGCAGAATACATTGCCGTGGGTGCTTGTTGTGCACAAATACTTTACATGAAGCAAACTTTGCTAGACTATGGTGTAGTTCTAGAAAAGGTACCACTTTTGTGTGACAATGAGAGTGCGATAAAACTTGCAAATAATCCGGTTCAACACTCTCGCACCAAGCACATCGATATCCGCCATCACTTTCTTAGAGATCATGTTGCCAAGAACGATATTTCATTAGAAGGTGTAAGGACCGAGGATCAATTGGCGGATATCTTCACTAAACCGCTACATGAGGCGACTTTTTGTCGATTGCGGAATGAGCTCAATGTTCTTGATTTTAGCAACTTCACTAGAAAATGAGCTTGTGTTGTCCCTTGCATTGCATTGTAATATACAACATGTTTACCTTTTGGTAATGCACTTAGACCTTGTCTAACATGGTTAAGATAACCGTCAGAAAGCGTGTGAAGAAGCATAACCTTGGATCAAACTTGACAAGCAACTAGAATTACTTTCAAGTATTGCATTGCAAATGCATGGATGTTGTTTTATCGTTTCTCTTCAAACACCCTTTTATTGCCTACTTTCTTAAAAAGAATTATAGCCTAAGGCAAAATACTTTGGAAAATTTGAGGGTTTGAGAGAGGTCACTCATATCAGTCCCAATTGGTGTTTATTTGGGTCTTATTGAAGTTGGGACTTGTTTGGGAATAGGCAGCACGAAGGAACTTTGAAGATTTGCTGGAAAAGAGTGACCGGACGCTGCACCGGACTCTGAAGTCCAGCGTTCGGTCAGTTTACAGGTGGTGAACCGTTGCTGCGAAGGAGTGACCGAACTTTGCTGTCCAGCGTCCAGTCAGATGGCGTTCCTGAGTCCGGTCGAGCGAAGAAGACAAAGACAGGATTGATCGGACTCTGGCTGCGTCCGGTTAGTTGGGATCGGATGCATTCGGTCGCAACTCCAAGGGTTTTGGACCTCTCTGGAGTCGACCGAACTCTGGGTGGCAGCGTCCGGTTGTTCCCACCGGAGCGTCCGGTCAGTAGAAATCATGCAGGATTCAAACTCTTATCCATTTCCTTTTCTATCACGTTGGGCCACAATAAAATCCTGCCGCGCCGTGACCTAACCCCGCATCTCACAACCGCGTCGTCATCGCTGCCCTGCTCCCGTGCCCGATTCACCGCCGAGCAGTGCTCCCCGCGCCTTACAGCGCCGCATTGCATCTCGCCATGCCCCCTGTTGTGCCGCCTAACTTAGCCCCACCGCACCGCCACGCCTCATCGCCTGTCGTGTCGTCCGCGCCCGTACCACCGCACGCCCACGCCCGTAGCAATCCAGCGCCGCCGCTATGCCAGTCACCGCGTGCTCTTGCCCTAACTCGCCTCCAGTGGCTACAACTGCATCTCCACAACCGATTCACCACGCAGTGCCAACCCTAACCCTAGTTTCACAGTGCCGACCCGGTGGTTCTCCGTGATCCGTTCCTTTTCTTCCGTTTGCCTGTTCGTTAGGTAGCAAGCCCTCGATTTCAATTTCACATCTATTGCTTGCTTCTTAGGGTTTCTTATCTTTAGATGTATATTTAAATTATTCATATATATCCGATCTATTCCATCGTGCAGCGAGTCGGTGTTGTTGAGGTCTCAGTGGCAGTTGTCAGTTAACTCGGAGCCAAGCTCGCGAGTACAGATTGAGGCCAGGCCTCAGAAGTGATAGTTGGCAGTTGATCTTTGTCAGAGGCAGCAGTTCGTTTTAGATGGCTCGTGTCAAGAATGCTGGAGGTGGTCTAGGTGATGAGGATCCAAGGCCTCTGCCACGCTTGCCTACTGATGTGAAAGGCAAGGCAACGAAGAAGCTAGCGACAAAGAAGTGGAAGTATGTAGATGCTGACACAGAGAGAGCAGCAGCAGTTGCAGCCGTCGCAGAGCATGCAGAGAGAGGAGGTGCTAGGAGTGGTCTTGTTATTGTAGATCAGCTTTCACCAGCACAAACGGCTGCACTTGAGTAGGTTGAGTGCCATCATGGTGGTCTAGCTGGGACTGTCATGCTTGAGGGATGGCGTGTCGTTCTAGAGGAGACTCAGCCTTAGGGGGAGCCACAGCAGCAGTTAGAGGAGACAGAGCCGGCACCATAGCTTCACCGCTCTAGTCGTACTTGCACCTAGGTGACATCGAGGCTAGAGACACAGCAGAGGGGTTCTCCTCTGCCACCTAGACCACAGGGTCTGCCTCTAGTGACTCATCTGGATTTAAGGGCCGCCACGGCCAAGCAGGTACAGTAGCTCATATACGTTCAGTTTGAGGACTGGTTCCCGCCGAGGAGGGATGAGCGTGCATCAGAGGGCTTCTACACACCACTGTAGGAGGATTTTTATAATGCATATCTTAACAGTGGGGTAGCTTTCAGGTCTCACAGGGTCTATTCCATTGAGGCTATCGTAGCAGCAGCAGGAGAGCAGATACACCCTTACCTTTCTTACCTACTAGGGCTGATAGATCTACTTGGACAGACTGGCAGATATGTTCCATCATGGGTCCGTGAGTTCTATGCTTCACTCAATATTGACCCAGGGCACAGATTCATTCACTTTGCATTCAGAGGCAGAGACTACAGGCTGATGAGCTTTAGGGTTCGATAGATACTCAGGCTTTAGGAGTAGCCCATCCGGCTACATGAGGTGTGCTATGGTCAGACAAAGCCTCCCAAATGCCCTCACGGTGGTCTTGTGCCTCCTACAGATCTAGTCCGCCATTGCTTCACAGAGCCTTTCGGCGAGGGGTCGAGCTGGAGACCCAGAGACCTCACTCCTATAGCTAGACTACTTGATGCTATTATGAGGAGGACCTTGCTTCCGAGGATGGGATATCACGAGCGTTTGACTCGCATATAGCTATGGCTTCTGAACTCTGATGCAGTAGACTGTGTTTGACATTTGGGATCTTATTCTATTGGAGATGGAGGACACCCTTGCAGAGGGATTCAGAGGTCACCGATAGTTGCCCTATGCTCACTAGATTACATTTTTTATTCATAGGGCAGTGATAGTGAGGCCTCCAGAGATGTTGGCAGAGTATTCTGGTGCTACTACAGAGTTCCCTACACATAACTTGACCCAGATGCTCCGTCATAGCAGGACGAGTGCACCTAGCCAGCCGAGTCAATGCCTACAGGTGCCAGAGACTGCAACCCAGTAGGATGAGACTATCATAGGCATTATAGCTACAGAGGAGGAGCAGTTAGATGCTCAGCAGGAGGAGATGGTCGAGAGCGACCCCAGCAACAGTTCAAATGATGACTACCAAGATATCCCTCAGATGCCTCCTCGACGACATGACCATGAGGCTGGTAGTTTCAGTTCAGCTCCACCTACACCATAGATAGATCCCGCTCTTTTTGCTATACTTGAGCGGATGAGGCAGGATCAGGCTTGTCAGGCCTAGGAGATAGCAACTGCTCTAGCATAGGTACATGCTAGATAGGACGAGTTCCAGCGTCAACAGCATGTCATTCAGCAGCAGCAGCAGGCTATGCAGCAGCAGCAGCTTCTTATCCAGCAGCAGCTCCTTGGGTTTATGCAGCATGTTGTGACAGCTATTGGGGCTCCACCGCCACAGCCTTCACCCTAGATCGGCCAGCCTGCCACAACTTCTACGACTCTAGCTTTATAGCCCAGTGGGCTTCAGAGTCAGGGACAGCCAACAACACAGTTTCCTTCACCTACAGAGCAGTTGTCCTAGTGGTTTGCCTCGCCAGTGCCAGTCCCACAGTTCAAACCTCTTCAGACGGGCTTCACACCGGCTCAGACTTCCTCGCTGCTTGTGCCAGATACTTTAGTCTCTAGGAGCCTTGGTGCTACCATTAGTGAGTTGACAGGGCAGCCTACTCCGCCATATCTACATGTCCCTGGTCCTTCCACAGTTGCACCTATTACCGAGACAACAAAGACGCTCCCTTCGTTAGTTGCATCATCAGAGCCACCTGCTACAGTCATACCTGCAGAGTCACAGGCCGCACCAGTCCTTGATCCGACCCAGACCGCTTCAGTGTCGTTTCTAGCTACAGAGGGTCATACAGCTCATAGCTCAGGATCAGATGACGATGGCACATAGTTTTAGCTCGCTCCTCGCACCTCAGCGCCCGACTCGTTTGCTGCAGCCCTTTGATCGACCCTTAGGTTTTGGTGTTTGATGCCAAAGGGGGAGAGGGATCGAGTATGTTAGACTTAGGGGGAGTTTATCTATTATATTTGGTTTTTTATGTGTGATACACTCTTATGCATTCATGTGTTTACTTTCATGCATTGAACTATATTTATGTGATAGTGATATCTACGTGATCGTGATATTTATGTGATATGTGACATGTGTGCTCTCTACTTTGAATTATTTATATGTCATATCACTTGTGTTATGCTCATTTGCTTTGCTTCCGCGTTTTACTCCGATGCAAATGAGCTTTATTACTTGTACTCATGCTTATTTCATATCTATTGAGTACATCATGATGGCTTGGGTCATATAAGCTTGCCTAACTCTTTTGTTCTTATTGTCAAAAGCTTATATGAACCAAGCATGTTGAAAACCTCATCTCTTTTACATACTCGAGGTGGTATTGTCATCAATCACCAAAAAGGGGGAGATTGAAAGCATCTAGGCCCCTAGTTGGGTTTCGGTGATTAATGACAATATGAGATTACCGTGACTAATGTGTGTTTTGCAGATGCAATTAAGTTAGGTCATGGTAATGACAATTGATTGGGCAATCATGGTTGTCATGCCCCTATGATGGAAATCATTTCGGTTTTCAAAGGATGGACCACAAGGTTAAGGATGGACTAGTTCTAAGTGACGTTTGGTGTTGAAGAGACACTTAGAGTAGTTTAGGACTTTGTTTTTCCTTTGGCCATACTATTAAGGGGGGTATAGACAGGTAGCTTGACCTAGGTGAGTCTAGTGGGTTAGGTGTGGTGCACACTTGTCAAATCTAGCACTAGGTAGCTCCTAAATAGCCTTTAGATCAATTGGAGCAAAGTTCATTCACATATGATTGCGAGTTGGAAGTGAATGGAGGGTCAAATGTTGACCGGACGCTGGTTCTGGTGTGATCGGACGCTGGCGCAGAGTCCGGTCAGTTCATTTGATCAAGGTAAAGTCGTCTGGTTGCGACTGGACACTGAGAGGTGAGTGACCGGACGCCGGGTGCCAGCGTCCGGTCGACTCCAGTAAGGTTCCAGAGGGCAGTTTTCGTGACCGGACGCGTCCGGTCAGGGCTGACCGGATGCTGGTCAGTGTCCGGTCACAACTTAAACTGCGCAATGGCGGGTGAACTGACCGGAGCGTCCGGTCACCCCGTAGAGGCACATAACGGTTTGTTTTGAACAAGGGTATATAAATACTTCCTCTATTCATGTGAGGAAATACTTTTGCTCATTCCAACAGCTGAGAAACACCCTTGAGAGTGCCAAGAAGAGCAAGGTAATAGTGAGGTGATTGTGATTTGAGAATCCAAGAGAGAGACCTCATTAGTGAAAGCAAGATAGCAAAGTGTGCATCCACCCTTCTCATTAGGCTTGTCGTGGTCAAGTGAGAGTTCGTGCTTGTTACTCTTGGTGATCGCCATCACCTAGACGGCTTGGTGGTGATTGGGAGCTTGGTGATCATCCGACGGAGCTTGTGGATGATGATCCAACTCAAGTTGTGAGCGGTTGTGGGTGATTCACCACGACGGAGTGTCAAAGAATCAACCCATAGAGAGCACTTGATCCTTGCGTGGATCAAGGGGGAGCTACACCCTTGCGTAGGTGCTCCAACGAGGACTAGTGGGGAGTGGCGACTCTCCGATACCTCGGCAAAACATCACCGCGTTCCTCCTTCTCTCTTTACTTTGAGCATTTACTTTGAGCAATTCAATTCTTGTCTTTACATTCATAGAATTGCCATGCTAGAGTAGGATTGGAACTTAGGTTGCAAGACTTTTTGTGCGGTAGAACATTAGTAACACTTTCTAGGCACAAGGGGTGAAGTGGGCTAACCATTGGGTTTAATTATTGCAAAGAAATCTAGAATTAGCCCAATTCACCCCCCTCTTGGGCATCTTGATCCTTTCACTTATGTCCAGTGAATGTGATGATATTTGTTGCTTGTGTGCAGTGCGCTTGGGTCAGTTGCGAGTAGAGGATCACAACTATGTGTCTATGGGTTCAGGAGATACAGATCAGGGGATCCCTACCCCTCATATAGTCCGGGGGTAGGGTTGTTACATATAGAGTCCTGAAAGGTTTACATGTATGTTTCTTAGTTTGTTATAAGTAAATCTAGTCGGTTACATCATATGGATTTGGTTTCTAAGTATGTCTTGATATACCTTGTCATCCAATTGATGAGATAACCCCGTCCAGTTGGGCCTATCGAGTAGTCGGACCGGGCCACCCCCTCCTGGTTGGGCGATTTCCCTTGAGGTGAGGATACCCGGTATCCATGTAGTTGACAGTAGCCCCTGAGCCTCTATGCAATTTGGAGAATCAGATGGAGGGTTAAAAATAGTTGAAGTCTGAATGCGAGTGCTTTCTGTGTCCGAGTGCTCCAAGTGTGCTAGATGCCTCTTGTCGTCAAGCCTAAGTGCTTCTTCTGTAGTAGATCAGGAGGTAGCATACAAGACACAGATTTATACTGGTTCAGTCACAGGGTAACCTACGTCCAGTGCATATGATGATCTTTACTGCTTGTACACTGTGTGCTGGGGTCGGTTGCGAGTAGGAGATCGCAACTATGCGACGATGGGGTCAGGAGATACCGATCAAGGGCTCCCTATCCCTCCTTATATAGTCCGGGGGTAGGGTTGTTACAAATAGGGTTCTGATCGGTTTGCACATAGGTTTTCTAGTTTGTTAAAAGGAAATCTAGTCAGTTACAACATATGGAGTCGAGTCGGTTTCCATGAATGTCTTGGTACACCTTGTCATCCAAGTAGATGAGATACCCTTGTCCGATTGGGCCTCTCCAGTTGTCGGACTGGACCACCCCCTCCTGGTTGGGTGATTTTCCTTGAGGTGAGGATATCCAACATCCATGTAGTCGACAGACATGTGCTATCTATTTTCCATGAGGTGAGGATACCCAGCATCCATGTAGTCGATAGGCATGTGCTATCTCTGCTGTAGTACCGTCGTAGGACTCACATGTGTAATGTAAAGGCCTATGGCCACTCTATGTAAGACCTATAACCATATAAAACTCTGTTATTCGTGGTAATAAAGTGGAGAGAATTCCTTATTTGACACTGGGAAAATGAGTCGTTCCTTTCTTGGCCCTAAAATTTTCTTCGTTCCCTATTTGACACTCACTTCAACTTTCATCCCTAATTTGACACTACCGTCAAATCCGTGAGCTAACGGCGTTAACTGGCTGTTAAAAAGACGTTTTTGCCCCTAGAAAAAAAAGCGGCGAAGCAAATTTGAGAGGAAAAAAACCTGCGCCCGCCTCTGATGCATGCGCCCAACTGCAAAAAAAAGGCGCAGGTTTTTTTTTTCCTCTCAAATTTGCTTCGCCGCTTTTTTTTCTAGGGGCAAAAACGTCTTTTTAACAGCCAGTTAACACCGTTAGCTAACGGAATTGACGGTAGTGTCAAATTAGGGATGAAAGTTGAAATGAGTGTCAAATAGAGAACGAAGAAAATTTCAGGGCCAAGAAAGGAACGACTCATTTTCCCAGTGTCAAATAAGGAATTCTCTCAATAAAGTGTGTATTTGTACTAACTATCTATGGACAAATACGTAAGCACTTGGACTCTCAAAAAGAGGACCCGGCCGGTATATGAGTGACGAAAATTGATTTGTTGCAAGAGGACTATTAGAAACACCCAATATATGAGAAGGCATGATCTTTAGAATCTTGAGATTGTATCCATTTTTATGTCAATTTGTACAAGTAATAAACGCCAGGAGCGTGCATCAGCTTTGAGTCATTAATTGAAGTCTGGTTACGTACATTACTTTCCACATGCATGTTGCTTGGAGGCTACAGTAGCTAGGAACAAAATAATCCTAAATTATTCTCACACTAGTGTTTTTAGATATGCTAATTAATTCATATATTCCACTCCTAGGTGTTAAAGATATTCCACCCATCCTAAATAATGTCACTAACTAAGCAGGCAAGGGTTTCGTGTCTAAAAGATGCTGGTCTGATCCATGGCACATATATAGAAGTTATGCCATGGTCATATCCTATATGTGAGATCAATTTCAACTAATATGCGTCTTGACTATGTGCTTAGGCCAGTTTCAGTGAGAAGTTTCATGACATTGTTTCCAAGACTGGCATTCATATAGAATGAAATGAAATATGGATGAAACACCCCCTCTTAATGGAAAGTTTCATCCTACAATTTCATGGACATTTAATTTTATGACTCATAGAGAGTTGGTAACCATATCAAAAGAGTTTCATCGCTATGAAACTCACTTCTCTCTCTTCCTAAAAACGTTGCCATATCATAAAAAACTCTTATGTGGCAGCTCATTAAATGAGAATGAAACTATGATCAAACTCCCACTGGGACTGGCCTTACAGACATGATGTCTTAGTGACTTCAGTTCCTCTCGATCAGAGCTCAACAATGGTGTCATGTGCCTCAAAATCCGCCTCCGGCCCATCAGTGGCAAATATTTCAGGGGGACTCACGAACTACAATTACAAAAGATGGATCGTGTCCATACCAATAATCTACTCGTTGTTCACAAAAAAAAAACAATCTACTAGTTCAAAGCAGGCTCATACAATTAACCAAAATAAGAGTAAATTTAACAAACCTTCCAATATCTTAGGCTAATAGTCCAAACCTACCACATTTTGTATCAATTTCACAAACTTACCACTATTTTAGACTGTCATGTCACAAAACTACAATTTTGCGGCTATTCCTCTTCCACGACCAATTAGGCCCACATGCTAGTGACAGTTCATCAAATTTGACATGTGGACCTAGCTGGTCAAGAACATGTCATTTAGATGTGGGCCTGGCTGATCATGAAAATGAAATGATCACAAAGTTGTAGTTTTGTGATACTGGGACCTATAATAGAATCACTACTGGAAACCGGTACTTTGTCGAGTGCCTGCGGCACTCGGCAAAGCCCGAAATACACTCGGCAAAGGCTTTGCCGAGTGCCGCACTCGGCAAAGGGCACTCGGCAAAAAATTAATCGGCAAAGAAGCCTTTGTCGAGTGCTTTTTGTCGGGCACTCGGCAAAGCCTTTGCCGAGTGCCGGAAAAAGCACTCGGCAAAGATTTACACTCAGCAAAATGAAAATGCGAAAAAACCGAAAAATAATAGCAATTTTTTTTTCGGGGGAGGCCACCACCGGCCAGCGCCCGTCCGTCCAGCGCCACCGGCCATCGAAGTCGCTGCATTTTTTGTGCAAACTTCGCGGCTAACGCGGCCGGCGGGATTCGAACTCACGACCTCTCCCTCGCGTGTCTGCTACTCTACCACTGCACTACACTATCACTTGTGTCTAGATTCCGTTATCTATCCTCATATATTATACTAAACTAAGAGTAAATTACTTGTTTGAGGCTCTAAACCAATTCAAATTAAAAAGTGGTTAACTATAAAGTTTCATAACTTTTCGAGATCTACAATTTTCATTTAGGAAGTTTTTCCATCCGAGGTCGTTTGAAAAATTCGAATTTCAAATTTGAGAGATTCAAATGTAGTTTTGCATGATAAGATGATTTCAAATCAAAAAGTTATCAACTACATAGTTTCATAACTTTTGGAGATCTACAATTTTCATTTAGGAAGTTTTTCCTTCCGAGGTCTTTTGAAAAATTCAAATTTTAAAATTTTCAAATTCAAACGTCGTTTTTGCATGACAAAATGATTTCAAATCAAAATGTTGCCAACTACAAAATTTCATAACTTCTCAAGATCTACAAAGTTTATTTTGGTCATTTGTTCATCCGACATAGTGGTAGTAACATTATTCACAAATCTTATATATCTCTCTTCTACTTTTATGAAACTAATATGAGAGATATGAGAGATGTAGATTTTATGAACAACGTTATTGTCGCTTTGTCGAATGAAGAAATGACCAAAATAAACTTTGTAGATCTTGAGAAGTTATACAACTTTGTAGTTGAAAAGTTTTTCATTTGAATTTATTTAGGGCCTCAAAAATTGCTTTGAAAAAATAATTTGCTGAGGGCCAAAAAAAATGCACACGGCAAAATGCCTCTTTGCCGAGTGCCAAAAAAGGCACTCGGCAAAGACGCATTTTTCCGAGTGCCAAAAAATGGCACTCGGCAAAGACACATTTTGCCGAGTGCCAAAAAATGGCACTCGACAAAATACATCTTTGCCGAGTGCCAAAAAAAAGGCACTCGGCAAAGACGTATTTTGCCGAGTGCCGAAAAATGGCACTCGGCAAAGACGCATTTTGCTGAGTGCCGAAAAAAAACACTCGGCAAAGCCATCTTTGCCGAGTGCCAAAAAAAACCACTCGGCAAAGCCGTCTTTGCCGAGTGCCCGATAAAACACACACGGCAAAGCTTCCGGCACTCGGCAAAGTGCCGGTTTCCGGTAGTGAATAGTGGGTTTATGAAATGGGCAAAAACATTCTAGGTTTGTGAGTATTAGATCAAATTTTTGGTAGATTTGTGAAATTTACTTCTAGAATAAAGATAGAGACATAAAGGCAGTCTTATCACACTGAACAAATGAATGGATTGCTGCATAATGCGTAATGTGACAAGGATAATTAATTATTCTTCATTATATAGAAGAGATAAGTACACAAATCGCTAAAGATGACAGATTGATGCTAAGCTACTAGTATTTCCCATCACAGTGATTGCTAGAAATTAAATTGTAATTGCATTTATACCTTAAGCTGCTTGCCTATGGAGGCATCGGGGGAACCCCCTACAGCTTATATAGGTTGTTGCGGCACACAGGGAGATACATAATTCTGACAGCCGGCAAGTCGTCTCTCCAGCTTATGTACGACTTGCGGCTATATACGACTTGTATACAACTTGCACGAGTAGTACCATGATTTTATGCTTTTCTCCAAGTATCATAGTTCTGACAGCCGGCAAGTCGTCTCTCCTGCTTTGGCTCTCTAGGCCGTCTCTCCACTTTCATCTGCATCCAAGTTGCAAAAGTTTTTGGGCAAGCCTCCGTCAATTCATTTCCTTGCCAACCCTTGGCTCCCGATTCGGTGAGTGGCGGCATAAAAATTGGGGGAAGAAATGATCGATGACTTTGTAACTTTCTATGCATGCTGTGATCCACTTCTAAGATTCTTGAGATATTCACTTTTATGCCAACTAATAGCTCGGTTAGCCCATGCACTGGCGAGCATTATCAACATAGCATGATTATGCTTAACCACATAGTAGTATTTAAGATAGTGTGGCATGATAACCACTTCGCTTTTACGTACCCCTTAATCTGATCGATGACTTCATAACTTTCTATGCATGCTGTGATCCACTTCTAAGATTCTTGAGATATTCACTTTTATGCCAACTAATAGCTTGGTTAGCCCATGCACTAGCGAGCATTATCAACGTAGCGTGATTATACTTAACCACATAGTAGTATTTAAGATAGTGTGGCATGATAACCACTTCGCTTTTACGTACCCCTTAATCATCACCAACTGTTGTCCATTCAGAATAAATATGGCACATACATAGGATCAAACGTGAAATCATGCATGATTTGATACTAGTTATAATCAGTATCAATATGTTACCCTTTTAAAATTTGTGCAGCTGCTCTTTGGCCACCATTTAATAAGTAAGGAGAAACTAGGCAGTTATGCAAGCTATGCTGCACAGCCACGAGGATGGAGGAGGAACACAAGATTATGGAGATGAAGAAGCAGGAGCATGGTCGAATTCACATCGTTTTTTTAGATTGTAGAAAAAAAAATCCAGTTTCATCCTCTTCATGAAAGAAGAATCAGACATCACTTATTTCAGACAGTAACAATTGCCACACAAGACTCACAAAAAAGTTTGACTTAAATGCCAATTCTAAACACAAAAGGGCATCCATGAGACTTATATTATCGGCACGACAAAAATATAGTTATTATAGATATATATGTTGAGGCTTATGACATGACATATAATAAAAGGCATACACAACATTCTATCTCTCTACATATTTATTTAATAAAAATATTCATCGTGTAACCAAAGCAACAGGTTGAACTTTTCAAATTGATTTGGAGTTTGAACCATATAGCTTCACACACGTATACATGGTATATGTAACTTGTCGAAGGGTTAGAATGGTGGCCTAGACTCATCCCATATATTTGGGATTTATTGGGTATTTTTGCTATACCGAAATTAGTTATAGTTTTCTATTTTATGTATTTTATCCTTTGAGTTGAGTATTAATTGTTTGAAGGTTTATTAATTATTAAAGGAGTTAGTCAAGTATCACATAAAGCAATGAAAATCCAAATCACATGTTACAATATTAATTATGCATGCAAGGTTTTACGTGTTTGGGATTTAAACACTCATATATGACATGGGTCATGATATGGTTATGAAAATGACTACTTAGGTTATACTTACATGCAATACCTAGGGTTGGCTCCTACACATGGCACTCAACATTGCATGGGGTTAAATAAAAAAAATTTCAGTTGGGATTTTTGGTGTGTGGATTTTTGGGTTGTTACAGGAAAGGAATATTTTTCGGATGCTAGGCCGATAACCATGCCAGCAGTAGTATACACTATACTATAATACACACATGTATGTATGCTTTGCACGTACCCAGCTGTGTTTGCTCCTGCACATCCGACGATTAGCGTCTCGAGGCCAGGCAAGTTGTTGATGGCGTATTGCAGAGTTTCCTGAATACGCGCTCCTTCGTAGATTTTGCCGAAAATGGCCTGTGCTCACAGCAGTACATATATATTATATATATGGAAATTATTTCCTACTCCCAGGGAGTAATACTCCCATGTGTATATCTTTAGATTTAGGGTGTATATGGTCGTACTAGACCATCTAGGGCAGTATATAAGTCAAGTATGCAAGTATACATAGAGTATATGGTTATACTTATTTTATATACTAATATAACGGTATTATAATAATATATTAAAAAATAGGGGTTCTTTTGAGATTTGGAGTATGTTAAAATGAGTATATAAATATACTCGAACTGATAAATGAGTACGCATTGTGGTTTTTTGAAGAATGGAGTAATTACTCCCGGGAGTAGAAAAATGTGTGTGTGTATATATATATATATATATATATATATATATATATATATATATATATATAGAGAGAGAGAGAGAGAGAGTTACTGTTCTGCAGCTAACCACAGAATAGCTTATTCTATAGTCACTTTGAGTTACGATAACTGATCAGAGGATATTGATCAGGGGATCCCTACCTTTCATATAGTCCGGGAGTAGGGTTGCTACATATAGAGTCCTGATCGATTTACATGTAGGTTTCTTAGTTTGTTACAAGTAAATCTAGTCAGTTACAGCATATGGAGTCGGTTTCTAAGTATGTCTTTATATACCTTGTCATCCAATTAGATGAGATAACCCCGTCCAGTTGGGCCTACCGAGTAGTCGGGCCGGGGCACCCCTTCCTGGTTGGGCAATTTCCCTAGAGGTGAGGATACCCGGTATCCATGTAGTTGATATATAGTAGCCCTGAGCCTCTGTGCGATTTGGAGAATCGGATGGAGGGTTAATCATAGTTGAAGTCTGAATGCGAATGCTTTCTGTGTCCGAGTGCTCCGAGTCTCCTAGGTGCCTCATGTCGTCAAGCCCAAGTGCTTCTTCTGTAGTCATAGCTCTTTGGGTTCACGCAAGCGGCTTCCGCCGGCCGCCGCGTGCTTATGAGTGCCATGGCGAGCTTCTGCCTGCTGCCTCGGGCTTTCGAGTGCCATGTGTGCCGCTGCGGGATGACGAGTGTTGCAGTGGTACCACCAGCCATCGTGGGCTTCCGAGTGCCGTGGCGGGCTATCGTGTGCCGTGGCAGGATGACGAGTGCCGCGGCGGGCTACCGCCTGCCGCTACGGGCTTCTGAGTTGATAATGGTGGAGTCCAAGCCCCTGAAATGAAAAAGCTTGGTTGCTGTCAAAGATAACGGTGAGGGTATGCGTCCTGCCGAGTCGGTGATGAAGTCCAGGCTGCCGAAGGTGATATTGTCGCCCAGAGTAAGATCATTGGTGCTATTGATGCAGAAACCCATCTAATCTATTTAGATTGATTTGCGCACGATGTTTGCCAACCTGACACTCTAACTTTCATCGTTTTTTTACATCCGACTAGTAATTGTTGTATCACGTGCCTCTCTCGCCGTCAAGGGGAGCTGCGTTGCAAGAATTGTACCCCCTAGTCGTCGTGGCCGTCAATCACACATTGTGCGTTGAAATTGCCAAAAGTGACGGGCGTTATTAGAACCCGTTACCTTTTAGTAGTACTAACAACATTATTAAGTGAAGGGCATCCTTTTCTGCCCCTCACTTTAGCAACTTTGTCGTCCGTCACTATTCAGTTGTTCTAAAGTTAGTGTAATCCCGTACAATTGTGCGTGCTCCTTGATCTAGTTTCATTAAACAAAAACAATCCAGAGAAGCTAGCAAACGTTACAGGAGCAGTTGGTACGTACATGAGCCATACATGTTACAGTTCCCATGAAGAAAACAAGACGGCTAGCGTCATCCACTAACTCGATCAATCTCAAATTTATTTATTTATTACTGATGGTAGTTTTATATATATATATATATATATATATATATATATATATATATATATATATATATATATATATACACACACACACACACACACACACACATACATACATACCGCAAGCACCGGGGGAGGACGGACAGTAAGTACCAACGCCTGACTCAGGCCTGGACACAAACCCTAGCTGTCAACAGAGACAGGGGAATTAAACACACAGATCGAAAAGCACACGCACGGCAAGGCAGCGGCAACAACGAACAAACTGGTAGCCAGCACTAATACTGGCCGGCCGAACCCGACCGCCCGGATGGAGGTGCAGGCACGGGGGCAACCGCAGGCATAAGGGATCGACAACGGGGGACGTCTTCGTCCCTGGTTGGTGCCTCCGGCATGGTCTCACTTGCAATCCGCGGATCGGAGGGAGCGAGCCTGATCTTTGCCATCACGATAGAGCATCCGTATAATAACTGCAATTCAATCGCCGTCGGTATAGTGCGCGATCTGCACATAGGGGAAGGGAATATTTTTCGGATGCTAGGCCGATAACCATGCCAGCAGTAGTATACACTATACTATAATACACACATGTATGTATGCTTTGCACGTACCCAGCTGTGTTTGCTCCCGCACATCCGACGATTAGCGTCTCGAGGCCAGGCAAGTTGTTGATGGCGTATTGCAGAGTTTCCTGAATATGCGCTCCTTCGTAGATTTTGCCGAAAATGGCCTGTGCTCACAGCAGTACATATACATTATATATATGGAAATTATTTCCTACTCCCAGGGAGTAGTTACTCCCATGTGTATATCTTTAGATTTAGGGTGTATATGGTCGTACTAGACCATCTAGGGCAGTATATAAGTCAAGTATGCAAGTATACATAGAGTATATGGTTATACTTATTTTATATACTAATATAACGGTATTATAATAATATATTAAAAAATAGGGGTTCTTTTGAGATTTGGAGTATCTTAAAATGAGTATATAAACATACTCGAACTGATAAATGAGTACGCATCGTGGTTTTTTGAAGAATGGAGTAACTACTCCGGGAGTAGAAAAAATATGTGTATATAGAGAGAGAGAGAGAATTACTGTTCTGTAGCTAACCACATAATAGCTTATTCTATAGTCACTTTGAGTTACGATAACTACTATACTAATTTATAAAATCACTGTAACACCTTACTAAGTGATTTACCATAATATTATAGTAAATATCCCCATGAGTTATCATAACACATGTATCGTAGATATGTATTTACTTTATCGTAAATTAGAATAAAAATTATCGTAACAGAGGTGGCTATAGAATAAGTTATTCTATAGGGAAGTTATTCTATAGTAGGCCATATATATATATATATATATATATATATATATATATATATATATATATATATATATATATATATATATATATATATATATATATATATATACTGTTTTGCAGCTGGCCATAGAATAACTAATTCTGTGGCCACTTTGAGTTACGATAATTACTATTCTAATTTACGATATTACAGTACCTCCTTACTAAGTGATTTACTATAACATTATGGTAAATATCACCGTGAGTTGTAGTAACATGAGTATCGTAAATGCATATTCATGTTATCGTAAATTGGTACAAACATTATCGTAAATCAAGGTGGCTATAGAATAAGTTATTCTATGGCCAGCTGCAGAATAGCCTTGTATTTGCAAATTACGTGTATGCGTGCATGTATGTACGGAGAAATCTGTGTATATATATACCTTACAGAAGTCCTTTGCCAAAGTTTGAAACTCTATAATCCTATGCCTATGCATATCATCTTGGGCTTCCTTTATGAATGGGCTCTCCATTTTGTCGAAGCTATCGAGTGGTGGGCCTGTACCAACCAATTGTAATACTTTGTAAAAAAAAACAATTGTAATAATGCATATAATAATGGAAAGTTCATCTACCTATAGAAGGCACAGCTATGATATCCTTATTCAACTATCTTTATACTACCTCTATTTCAGAAATGTTGTTGTTTTAGTTTTCTCAAAAGTCAAGTCTTTCTATATTGACTATCAATTTCAGAAAATTTGTGTAGTTTAACGTCATAAGATTTGTGTTTTTGGATTCGCCGTAAGAAATATTTCATAATATATACTTTGCATGTTGTTAAGCGTCTATACAAATTTATAGGAATTGATAGTAAAAGACAAAATTGTATGACTAGGGGTAAAGCTAAAACGACAACTTTTGTGAAATAGAGGGAGTATATACTAACTACTATATTGCAGGCACTTTTATTTTGGAGCTGCATGGCAACACTTATATGAGGCATGCTATGTAAAAAAAATCCTACAAAATAAAAAAAAATCAAAACTGCAGAAATAAATACTATATATAGATTTTTTTTTAACGTTAGATGAGAGAAGAGAAACTCCGTATATGTAACAAGTACTATACTTGCCAAAAAGAATAAAAGGTGGATCGAGTCCTCACTACAAGAAATCAGGCTTTTATACTAATCACAAAGGAGCCGGACCTTTGTAGCTAGAGCAGCTATATATATATTAGTTGCTATTGTTATTTAGGTTCTTTTTTGGCACAGCTCTAGGTCCCGCACCATGTCAGATTTGTAGTTTATAGTTCAAAATAATGTGTCTAAACCTATATTTTGTTGCTCTTCCAAACACCCTCTCTGTATCCCACCTCTAAGGCTCTAACTCCACGGATTCGTGGAGCCAGAGATAGCTAGCTAGCTGATCTATGATCCGTGGAGCTGTAGCTATGACAAATAGGATCTTTTTGTTGCAAATAAAGATAGTTGCATAGTGGTGGCTACAACTTGGTCAATATCGGCATTTATCATCTAACACCTTGGTGACTAAAACCCTATCTATGGCGACCAATATGTTCTATAGTAGACAACATGATGATGACTAAATGTTTGTATCGATAAGTTGCTAGAATCTGTTGACTAAAAATCAGCCTTATCTCGTGGTGCCTTCAAACTGGACCTCATTGATATGCTACTTAGCAAAGGAGTTCCATTATTTATTTCTTCCACCAAGTTTTTGTCTTATTAGTTTCATGAAAAATTATTACAGAATCTCCATAGTACTGCTGTCACAAGTAGGGGGTACAGATTACACACCCTCCATCCCAAACAGTGTCATTCTAGCTATGAATCTGGACAAACTCTTTTTGGAACAGAGGGTGTAGTTAGTAACCATGCATGCTAAATATTTCAACGGGTGGATTGCTCAGAATTAATGAAAGCTAATATAGGGAAGCTATATTCTATATATGGCCAGTTACAAAATTGTCTGAAAATTTACAACATCTAACACTAATATTTTCTATATCTTGACAAGTAGTTTGCTATCATGTGATGGTAAATGTGATCGTAAACTTACCTAACACATGCATATGGTAAATATATATGCTCAGAGTAGCAACATAAATCTGTACAAACATGATAATAAATTACGTGGCTGTATAATAAGTTACTCTACGGTCAGCCACAAATTATAGCTCCCTTATGATCGACGCAGAATAAGAGGTACCGCGAGAGGGGATCAGGGATTACCATCAGGAAACTCGCGTGGAGATCTGCCATCCACCTGTCGGATCCTAATAATGCAGAGCTTGTACCCCACGGGCAGTTTGATAAAGTCATGTGCCCACTTCAGTGCCGTCAGGCCATTCTCGGAGAAGTCAAAAATGGCCACCCCTACACATTTCTGAATATTGGCTGGGCTAGCCTCCATCGATCTGAACGGATGAGGAACTGCACTCTAGGATAGCGTAGTAGCTAGCTATATATAGACAAATGGGCACCAAGCTCTTCAGTGCTAGCTAGTATTCAGTAGATAGCGGTTGCTTTTACTTAGTGCTTAGACATGGTTTCTTAGGCCAAAAGCACACAATCATTAGGCCAAATCAATTTTATCTTCTGAAGTAGAGTGGACAAGCCAAGAATATTAATTACCACTCCATCCAATTGACGCATTGTTCAGGGCCCCTTTGGATTGAAAGATTTTCAGAAGAATTTTGGAGGATTTGAATCCTTGGATATTTTTCCTTCAAAGACTTGAATCTAGGTGGGAAGGTTCCACCACAAGGGGCTTAACCAGGTAAGATACACTTGGTTTGCCATGCTGAAGACATTCCAATCATGCGTTTTTTCTTATTCCCATTTTTGAGAATCCAACGTTCCAAAGAGGCCCTCACTGTGAGAATGCAAGAAAGCTTAGGTTCAATGTGAGTGGCAAAATCAAGTGGCTGCGGAAAGGGAAGATGCATGATGGTATATTCATGATGGATCTCTTCGATCATGAGCAGCCTATTTTTCCTAAAATAAACCTAGTTGAGATGCTGGTCCACTGTATAGATTAATTCTTGAGTACGAACGCATGCATAACATATACTCCATGATGAATAGGTAGTAGGGTAGTGGAGCAAAAAGGCTAAGAGGAGTTGCATGCACCGGAAAGTTACATTTAAGAGTTATGATTGATGTTATTGCGGGTATGGAAACTTCGCTGGTAAGTTAGTTGAAAAATAGTATAATATGTTGGCCAGGAACCACGAAAATGGATCTCAGATCTAGATTGGATCTGGAAAGCCAGAGGACAGCTTGACCTTGGCCGCTTGTTGGAATTGAAATGCAGTGGGATCTTACAATAGCACTGCCCTTGCTTTTATGGGCAAGGGAGCAGAGAGCATCTTCTACTTTCCTACTTTACAGAAAAGTAAGATACAAGTGTCGACACTAGGCTTATCTAGCATTCTCCCCCTAAGCCTTGTGCCGAGCACTGGAAGTGATCTGCTGTAGCCTAATCCTCTCACGCATCTCTTGGAACTTGAGCTTTCCCAGCGACTTGGTGAGGATATCAGCCAGCTAATCAGTGGTGGCAATGTGGCTGGCCTTGATACTCCCATCCTCCAAGCAATCCCTGATGAAGTGGTACTTGATGCAAATGTGCTATGCTTCTTTCATAGAAGACAACATTCTTGGCCAGAGCTAGAGCAGACTTGCTGTCCACCTTCAGCTCAACCACATCCACAATCCTGCCAAGGAGCTCTGCCAGCATCCTTGACAGCCATAGTGCCTTGAGTTGCTGCAGTGGTACTGGCGATGTACTCTGCTTCACAGCTCGAGAGGGCCACCACCTTCTGCTTGAGGGACTGCCAACTGACCAAGCAGCCACCGAGGAAGAACATAGTCCCAGTTGTGCTCTTGCTGGTGTCCACATCGCCTACGAGGTCGCTATCGCTAGTAGCCGATGAAGCGCGCTGTATTGGGGGCCCTGCCATAGTGAAGACCGTAGTCGAGGGTGCCCTGCCACGTAGCGATGGATGCACTTTGATGGCCTGCAGATGCTCCATCGTGGGCCGCTCCATGAACCGACTTACGTACCTGACGACGAACGCAAGGTCCGGCCGGGTATGGACCAGGTAGCTTAAGCTCCCAATAAGCCACCGGTAGTGTGTGAAGTCAACCTCCTCCGCCGTGCTGTCCCGACTGAGCTTGAGCCACTCCTCTATCGGGGTGTGGGCTGGATTGTAGCCCGTTATGCCACCGAGCTTGAGGATGCGCTTGGTGTAGTGGGTTTGGCGGAGGGCGATGCCGCTGGCGTCTTGGCGCACTTCGATGCCAAGGTAGAAGCATAGGATGCCGAGGTCACTCATGTCGAACTCCTTCTTCATTTGTGCCTTGAACGCCTCCACTCTGTCTCCTTCAGCATCGGTGATGATGAGGTCATCGACGTAGACGCCGACGAGCAAGACAGAGCACCCACTGCCCCGCCAAAACACTACCGCCTCATACGCGCTCTACAGGAAGCCCATCTTGTTGAGCGTGGCATCGAGCTTCGCGTTCCAGGCTCGCGGGGCCTGTCGTAGGCCATAGAGGGCCTTGCGCAAGCGATACACCTTGCCTTCTTCTCTGGCGATGGCGAAACCCGGTGGCTGGCGCACGTACACCTCCTCCTTAAGGTCGTCGTTGAGGAAAGCGGACTTGACGTCCATATGGTGGACTCGCCACCCCTCCTGAGCCGCCAACGCGAGGAGGACACGGACTGACTCCATACGTGCTATAGGGGCGAAGACGTCGTCGTAGTCGATCCCCTCTTGCTGGACGAAGCCGCGCGCCACCAGTCGCGCCTTGTGCTTGATCACCGTGCCCTGCTCATCCTTCTTGAGCTTGAACACCCATTTGAGAGTGATGGGGCGGTGGCCCCCGGGCAGTGGCACCAACTCCCAGGTGAGGTTCTACTCGATGGACTTGAGCTCCTGCTCCATCGCCGCCCACCACGTCGGATCACCCTACGCTTCAGCATAAGTGGTCGGCTCACCAGCGTGCATTAGATGATGCTGCGCGAAGAGTCGCTCTGCCTGGCCTGAGGCAGACTAGTCATCGAGGATGTTCGCCATCATGCGGTACCACAGAGGCTCATCATCGTAGTAGGCCTCTAGGCAGTCTTCATCGTCCTCCAGTAGTCGAGGCATTAGATGCCGCGCTCAGAGACAAAGATGGTGTGGTCGGATGGGCTGATGGTGAAGTTCCTACGGCCGTCGACCAGTCTCTGGTGATCGGAGTGGGTGTAGACGTGGTCCACTACGAAGCATGAGTGGTCGGCTGAGTTGCTGATGAGCTGTCAACCGCTATCGATGTGCTTTCGACCGCCACCAAGGATTTGCCGAGCTCCCCTCGAATTTGGTGATGGCGAGCGTGACGGAGCTATTGAAGTGGTCGGCAAAGTTGGTGGAGTGGTCGGCCAGGCTGGTGCAGTGGTCAGCGAGGCTGGTGTCAGTAGTCGTTACGACTCTAGCCCACGCATACTCGATGGTGAAGTCGCGTAGAGCTGCCACCGAACCATCATCCGCCATCTTGTCCCATGCCCAGCCACGACCTTCGTCGAACACCACGCCACGCGCCACTCGCGCACGATGCGTCATCGGGTCGAACACAGCGATAGGCCTTAGGCCCTTAAGCGTAGCCAATGAAGACCCCAGGTGAGCTGCGATCGTCGAGCTTGCCGACATGGTCGAGCTCCTTAACGAATGCCATGTATCCGAACACCCGTAGGTAGCCGATCCGCCGGCTTGCGCCCGTACCAGGCCTCATACGGCGTCTTGCCGTCGAGCTCCTTGGTCGGCGAGCGGTTCAGCAGGTGCACGGCGGTCATCACCGCCTCACCCCAGTAGATCGCCAGGCATGCCCCGTTGCTTGAGAATGGCAGCGGGCGGTGGCGACCACTGTCTGGTTGCAGCACTCGACTGACGCCGTTCTGTCGCGGAGTGTATGGCGCGGAGTAGTAGTGGTGCTGAACCCCCTCGTCGGCGTAGTACGCCGTGAACTCAGCCACCGTGAACTCACCGCCGTTGTCCATGCACAGCACCAGAAGCCTGTGGCCGCACTCCTTCTTGGCAACGGCTTGATGACACTTGATGGCGTCTGCTGCTGCCACCTTGGTGTTGAGCAGGACTGCCCACATATCGCAGGACACGTTGTCGACAAGGAGGAGGAAGTAACACCATCCTCTAGGTGTGGCCGGAATCACTGGTCCACAGAGGTCGGTGTGCACGAGCTCCAGCTTCTGCTTGGCGTGGAAGGTCGCCTGGCAGGGAAAGGGTAGCTGCCGCTGCTTGGTGAGGACGCAGGTGTCGCAGAACTGCTCCACATGGTCAACGCGCAGTGTGCCCAGCACCATCTCCTTGTTGTCGAGTAGCTTGACGGCCTCAAAGTTAAGGTGCCCAAAGCACTCATGTCACCGCCAAGCGTCGTCATCATGACGGGCTGCAAGACACACAGGCTGCACCACCTACATATGGAGAACGTAAAGGCGATTGGTGCCTCTATTCACCTTAGGGAGGAGTCGGCGATGGCGATCCCAGATGCGCAGTATCCCATGCTGGATCTCAATGCACGAGCCGTTTTCATCTAGCTGTTCCAAGCTGATGATGGAGTTCCTCAGCGCGGGGCATGTAGTAGACACCGGTGAGCATCCAATGCTCGCCAGTCTTGGCGATGAAGACAACCGAGCCGACCCCCTTGATCTCGATGGCGGAGGCATCGCAGAACTTGACGTAGCCTCGCACGCTGGAGTCCAAGTCCGAGAAGAACTCATGTCGACCAGTCATATGGTGGCTGGCACCGGTGTCGAGGAAACCAACCGTCGATCTTGTCATCATCCGGGGCCAGTGCCGAGGAAAGCGTGGGCACGCGGCTCGTCAAGGTGGAGCAGAGCGGAGCCAGCCGACGAGGGAAGGGGAAAGCTTGAATCTTTCTCCTCCTCCCCTATTTCTTGACGTAGCTCAACGCACCCGTGCACCAAGAACAGGGCATGATCCTGCCCCTCTACTTGCGCGACGTGGGCTTCCCCGCCGAGGCATGGAGGAAGGCGGCAGTTCTTGGCCCAATGGCCAGTCCTGCCGCAGTTGAGGCAGGTATCATCCCGGGTTGCCTTGCGCTAGGCGGCGCTACCGCCATCAGCACCAGCCTGCCCCCGGGGTCCCTTGTCCTCCTTCTTCTTGCCACCGCCTGGTCAGCGACGACGCTCCCTGGGCAGACCAGAGCCGGAAGCCTCGTCCTTCTTCTTCTTGTCAAAGGCACGCCACTGCTCGGCTATGTCGAGCAGCTTGCCTCCGACGGTGCTTAGCTCGGTGTGAGATGCCTCCTCGCGATCTTGCACCACCTTGATCCTCCCGGTGACCTCCACGATGGAGAGCGCCTCGAAGTCGAGGAGCGTCTCGATTGCCAGCATGATCTGGGAGTACTTCTTCGGGATGCAGCGCAGGAGCTTCTCCACCGCGCGAGCGTCGATGATGTCGGTGTCGCTGTTTCGCTCCATTTGCTCCTTTAGGCTAGAAAGATGAAAGGCAAAGTCCTCGATTTGCTCACCGTGGTTAAAGGCGAGGCCTTCCCACTCCTGTTAGAGCCACTGCAGCGTCGCTCGATGGATGCGGTGGTCACCGAGACGCGCGGTGGCAATGGAGTCCTAGGCCTCCTTTGTCATCGCCTTGTTGGCGAGGGAGGCGCCAATCTCCAGTGGCACGGTGGCACACAACGCCTCCAGTGACCGCCGGTCATCGTGGAACACGATATCTCCAAACTCGACCGCGTCCGAGATCTGTCGGCCCTGCATCGTCGGCTCCTGCTGCTGCTGCTTCACCGGGGTTCCTCACCGCACCGGCAGGGGCAGCAACGGCGTGCGCGCTCTCGATCTGGCTGGCGGTGGACATGGCTGCTCACCGGACTATGAACAACTCCGGTTCTGATAGCAATTGTAGGCCAGGAACCACGAAAATAGATCTCAGATCTAGATTGGATATTTTTCCTTCAAAAGTCATTTGGAGCAAATGAATGGAGAAGCTTTCAAATCCCTATGGAATGGGTTGTTCCACAAGAATTTTGGAGGATTTGTAACATAATTGTCTATCCTCATGGAAAAGTTTATTTAATTTGTGTCTATCTTTCTCCTCCAATTCCTGTGTTTTCCTTACGCTCCATCTAAACAATCATTCATGCAGTTTCATGTGCTCCAACATTTCATAGGATTCAACATGATAAGACATTTTATTTCGAAACATAGTACAGACGCAGACACTTATATACACGTGCATACACTTATTCGGTTATTCCTATGAATACACAAATATGAACCATACCCCTGTGAGCTCCTCTAAGAGACTCTGGGGCCAGTGTATATTGAACTGAAGAAGTCACTACTGACGTCTCGTTGTCGTGGCACGTCGCCTACCACCGAATGGATAATTGGTCATGAATGCAAGCATCCGTGTTGAGATCAAAGACTTGAATCTAGGTGGGAAGGTTCCACCACAAGGGGCTTAACCAGGTAAGATACACTCGGTTTGCCATGCTGAAGACATTCCAATCATGCGTTTTTTCTTATTCCCATTTTTGAGAATCCAACGTTCCAAAGAGGCCCTCACTGTGAGAATGCAAGAAGCTAGGCTTAGGTTCAATGTGAGAGGCAAAATCAAGTGGCTGCGGAAAGGGAAGACGCATGATGGTATATTCATGATGGATCTCTTCGATCATGAGCAGCCTATTTTTTCTAAAATAAACCTAGTTGAGATGCTGGTCCACTGTATAGATTAATTCTTGTGCACGAACGCATGCATAACATATACTCCATGATGAATAGATTGTAGGGTAGTGGAGCAAAAAGGCTAAGAGGAGCTGCATGCACGGGAAAGTTACATTTAAGAGTTATGATTGATGTTATTGTGGGTACGGAAACTTCGCTGGTAAGATAGTTGAAAAATAGTATAATATTCTTGCAAGAGGTCAGATTCGTACCTCTGATAAATTATCTGCGCTCATATTGTACATGAATTTAGTGAAAATGCATATTATCACGTAATATCAATGAAATTTGATTTGTCTTAGAGAACTACAAGAAAAAAATAATGGCCCACATGTAAACTGAACCTTTTCGTGGAAGGTATGGTCCCTTGTGGAACAATGAAAAAATGGAGAAATTCTAGAGGATTGGAATCCTATAGGTAAATTTTCTATGAAGCTTTTTCGAACAAATGATTGGGTTCCTACAAATCATATGAAATTAATATGGAATGGCTTGTTTCATAAGGAATTTTTTGAGGAATTCTACTACCATGAGGTTGAACCTCATGAAAAGTTTTGTTTGTGTTCACTAGTATAGAGACGGCCTTTACTCCCGGTGGGGAACCCCCTCTAGTCCCGGTTCCCCACCCGGGAGCAAGCATCCGGGACTAAAGGGGTCCTTTAGTCCCGGAAGGAACCGGGACTAAAGGGGGACCTTTAGTCCCGGTGGGTAACACCAACCGGGACTAAAGGTGCCTCCTGACATGCCATGAGGCCGGCACCCTTTAGTCCTGGTTGGTAATACCAACCGGGACTAAAGGTTATTTTTTTTTCTTTTTTCTTTTCTTTTCATTTTTTTGTTTTCTTTTCAAAATAGGTTTTCGAAGTTGTATTAGTATGTTTCGGTTCAAGCACAATGAACGTATTAAATGACACAATTCAAGCATATATATATATATATATATATATATATATATATATATATATATATATATATATATATATATATATGCATGCATCATATATATATTTACATGCATGCATGCATATGTGTATTTTACATTATATTATTTCATGTGCATATATTACAAAAGATTGCATTACAGTTGTTGTGATATAACAAGTTTCCTCTCATCCTCTAGCTTGGCTTCCATGGCAGTGTTGGGTCGAAGTAGAACTCGCCCTTGGAATCGATGACCTGGTCACTAAAAAATCCGGCTATAGACTCTTGAATTGCTTTGATCTGGTCTTGTCGTATGACCTTTTCCTCCAACCATCGAGCCTACAGGTTTGAATTAAAGGAAAATAAATTAATATATGTACATATATATATATATATATAAAGACATAGTAACACAATCAATAATAATAATTAAATGAATATATAGTGTATTTTTGACGTACTTTGAGTCTCTCTGTAGGAGTTCTTTGAGAGACCTCCTTGATAAACTTGCAAACATAGTAACCACAGTAGTTGTTCCCCTGTTCCTGCTTCAGACACCACTTTACGAGAAAAAGATTTGTCATCCAATCTGGTGATCCGGTGAAAGCTATATGTTTAATTAATAAAGATGATGCGATTTAGGGGACTTACTTTCAAAGGGATTACATTCAGTAGCGCTTGTTTACTCACCATGTGAATACTGCTTGTTTACTAGAAAAAATGCGTCGAATTAATCCTGTCGATTCCACGCTAGGCTAAAAATTTCGCACCTATAAAAGCTTATATGAAAGTGCAGAAAACAAACAATATCTCTGTTGATTTGTTTTTATAAAGGGTACAACTAAATGAAAAATGATGAAACTGACATAGTAATATTACTGATTAGCTAATACGATTCAAAGATGACGATAGATATTTTCCATTTCTAAAAAAAAGGTTCGCTTTGCCTCTATGCTATAATCTACTCTGCTCAGAATGTCAATAGACTTTTTGGAATTCATCATCTCCATCTTGATGTCATTTTGATGAACAGTGTCAACAGGAGAACAATATAGCATTTGAATAAAAATAAGTTAGCTGCAAATATTAATATGTCAACGTAGAACACGGCAGACTCAAAATCACTAGGGTCCTCTGAATAGCATTAACAAGTAGACGTCTCAATTCTACAACAAATAGTCAAATTGAGGGAGCCTCGAGCCAAAAAAAAGATACAAGTTTGTATCTTTTTAATTTATTTTTAATTGAAAAAAACATATTAGATAAGCTGAACCTTGCATGTATTAATATTACCATATTTCTCTTGGTAAAGCCATATATTTAACATTCTCAAATTCCACTGAATGATACAAAAGACACGAATGTTGGTATTTGGTATATTTAACATCAGTTTTCTAGTCTTACATTAGAGACTCGTTTCAATTCTCTCACTAATTAAGGTGCATCTTTTATGCTGTTTTGGCATAGTGGTGGATGTCTTCCCCCATATGGAATGCCTATTTCCACATGCCTTTAGCTAGAGGCGACTGGCTCAGCCACCTTTGCAAATCCAATACATCCGCCACTAAAATGATTTTTGTAGTAGTCACGGAATCTCTAGCCAATCTTTTGATACTTCACATCTGATAGTTTGGTCCATGTATCAATCACTATATTATGTAGTTCTTTGATCTTGGTATTTCAAGGGTGCAAGCTTTAGTTAGGAGCACCATAATGTTGTAACTGTACGTTGCATCCTAATGTACATTATACTGCACGTGTGGCCTGCTAGTGATGTATGAATGTGAATATAGTTTTTTTTGGAAGACTACCACTTTGAAGTCGCTCTAATAACTCCCCGAGGCCTACACATAATACATAGGATTACATTCTTGGTGGTGGTGACTTTTATTGTTGAGCTTATGTTTCCGCCACTCACCTCCCAAAGCAAACGTCATAAAAAATCCTCTACTTGAAAAGTTCAACCTGTTGCTTTGGTTACACAATGAATATTTTTATTAAATAAATATGTAGAGAGATAGAATGTTGTGTAAGCCTTTTATTATATGTCATGTCATAAGCCTCAACATATATATCTATAATAACTATATTTTTGTCATGCCGATAATATAAGTCTCATGGATGCCCTTTTGTGTTTAGAATTGGCATTTAAGTAAAACTTTTTTGTGAGTCTTGTGTGGCAATTGTTACTGTCTGAAATAAGTGATGTCTGATTCTTCTTTCATGAAGAGGATGAAACTGGATTTTTTTTTCTACTATCTAAAAAAACGATGTGAATTCGACCATGCTCCTGCTTCTTCATCTCCATAATCTTGTGTTCCTCCTCCATCCTCGTGGCTGTGCAGCATAGCTTGCATAACTGCCTAGTTTCTCCTTATTAGATGATGGCCAAAGAGCTGCTGCACAAATTTTAAAAGCGTAACATATTGATACTGATTATAACTAGTATCAAAGCATGCATGATTTCACGTTTGATCCTAGTAAAAAAAAGGGCTTCTATTCCCGGCTGCCAACCCCCTTTATTCCCTGTTACGTAGCCGGGAATAGAAGTGGACCTTTAGTCCCGGTTGGTGATACCAACCGGGACTAAAAATGTAGCCACGCCAGCGCCTGGGCTGGCCCCTTTATTCCCGGTTGGTATTACCAACCGGGACTAAAGTGACTTTTTTCTTTTCCTGCTTATTTCAATTGATGATTCTTTTTTGTTTTAATTTGGTTTTCGAATACGCATTATTCGCTGCAAAGTAATATATGTATACGCGCACGTACTGTAAAGTTTTCGCTCGATCAATGCACGCAAGCAACACAAGTAAAAGTAAACTAAAACATAATATTACATTTCATCGTCACATGTAAAGTTTGCATTAATTGTACATTTCATCATCACTTGTTCTTTGGATCAATATGAAATTTGGCTTTCATCATCACATATTTGGGTCATAGTAAAACTCGCCGCCGGGAGTTAAGACTTGATCATTCAGAAATCCACCTATTGTCTCTTGGATTGCTTTGAGATGGTGTGTGTCCAGGGTTTTTTTCCTTCAACCAACGAGTCTTCAATTTGAGATATGAGATAAAGAAAAAGTATATTAGTATATATATATGTATCAAGAATAATGATAAATAAATTGTATCTATCACGAATATATATATATATATATATATATATATGTATGAAGAATATATATATATATATGTGTGTGTGTGTGTGTACACTTACCCTTTTTTGCTCTAGACTAGTTCTTTTTTAGCACACTCTCATGAACTCGCAAACATAGTAACCACAGAGATTGGTCCCCTGGGGCTGCAGCAGAACTCACTTTACGAGAAAAAGATTCGTCATCATCCGAGCATAGGGAAATTGAACTAAGGTAGGTATATAGTACTTACTTTGTATAGCACTACTTTCAGTGGCACTTTGCGTTTCATATGGTGTTCCTGACAGACCTTTTTCCAACAACTACCAAATAACATAAAAAATATTTGGACCATTAATTTGCATGCATAGAGACTGGAATAGTTTTGCTAGTGAGACAAAGTGGGTGTTCCGCAATAAGCAAGATGGTCAAGGCGTTGTTGTGAGGAACAAGGCAAGACTAGCTGCAAAGGGGTTCTCTCAAGTTGAAGGGTTGGATTTTGGAGAGACCTTTGCACCGGTTGCAAGACTAGAAGCCATTCGTATCCTCCTTGCATATGCATCACATCATCAAATGAAACTTTATCAAATGGATGTAAAAAGTGCATTTTTAAATGGCTTTATTAATGAACTAGTCTATATTGATCAACGTCCCAGGTTTGAAGACCCTAGATATCCTAATCATGTTTATAGGTTGTCCAAGGCGCTATATGGGCTTAAGCAAGCCCCAAGAGCTTGGTATGAGCATCTTCGGGACTTCCTCATTGAGAAGGGCTTCACCATTGGGAAGGTCGACACCACACTATTCACCAATAAGCTTGATGGATATATCTTCATTTGTCAAGTGTATGTTGATGATATCATCTTTAGATCACCAAATGAAGATTCTTGCAAAGAGTTTGGTGAATTGATGTCGAAGGAGTTCGAGATGTCAATGATTGGAGAGCTTACATTCTTTCTTGATTTTCAAGTCAAGCAAATGAGAGAAGGGATTTTCATCTCTCAAGAGAAATATACTAATGATCTTCTCAAGAGATTCAAAATGGATGAATGTAAGCCAATCAAGACACCAATGCCAACTAATGGACATCTCGACCTAGATGAGGGAGGTAACACGGTTGATCAAACTCTCCACCGCTCTATGAATGGTAGCTTGTTATATTTAACCACATCTAGGCCCGACATCATGTTTAGTGTGCGTATGTGTGCTAGATTTCAAGCTAATCCTAAGGAAGCTCATTTAAGTGCTGTTAAAAGAATCCTTAGGTACCTTAAGCACACACCAAGCATTGGCCTTTGGTATCCCAAAGGAGCTAGATTTGAATTAATTGGCTATTCCGATTCGGATTATGCCGGGTGCAAAGTTGATAGAAAAAGCACATCCAGAGGGTGCCATTTGCTTGGTAGATCACTTGTGTCTTGGTCCTCCAAGAAGCAAAATAGTGTGGCTTTGTCCACCGCTGAAGCAGAATACATTGCCGTGGGTGCTTGTTGTGCACAAATACTTTACATGAAGCAAACTTTGCTAAACTATGGTGTAGTTCTAGAAAAGATACCACTTTTGTGTGACAATGAGAGTGCGATAAAACTTGCAAATAATCCGGTTCAACATCTCGCACCAAGCACATAGATATCCGCCATCACTTTCTTAGAGATCATGTTGCCAAGAACGATATTTCATTAGAAGGTGTAAGGACCGAGGATCAATTGGCGGATATCTTCACTAAACCGCTACATGAGGCGACTTTTTGTCGATTGCGGAATGAGCTCAATGTTCTTGATTTTAGTAACTTCACTAGAAAATGAGCTTGTGTTGTCCCTTGCATTGCATTGTAATATACAACATGTTTACCTTTTGGTAATGCACTTAGACCTGGTCTAACATGGTTAAGATAACCGTCAGAAAGCGTGTGAAGAAGCTTAACCTTGGATCAAACTTGACAAGCAACTAGAATTACTTTCAAGTATTGCATTGCAAATGCATGGATGTTGTTTTATCGTTTCTCTTCAAACACCCTTTTATTGCCTACTTTCTTAAAAAGAATTATAGCCTAAGGCAAAATACTTTGGAAAATTTGAGGGTTTGAGAGAGGTCACTCATATCAGTCCCAATTGGTGTTTATTTGGGTCTTATTGAAGTTGGGACTTGTTTGGGAACAGGCAGCACGAAGGAACTTTGAAGATTTGCTAGAAAAGAGTGACCGGACGCTGCACCGGACTCTGAAGTCCAGCGTCTGGTCAGTTCACAGGTGGTGAACCGTTGCTACGAAGGAGTGACCGAACTCTGTTGTCCAGCGTCCGGTCAGATGGCGTTCCTGTGTCCGGTCGATCGAAGAAGACAAAGATAGGATTGACCGGACTCTGGCTGCGTCCGGTCAGCTGGGATCGGATGCGTTCGGTCGCAACTCCAGGGGTTTTGGACCTCTCTAGAGTCGATCGGACTCTGGGTGGCAGCGTCCGGTTGTTCCCACCGGAGCGTCCGGTCAGTAGAAATCATGCAGGATTCAAACTCTTATCCGTTTCCTTTTCTATCACGTTGGGGCCACCATAAAATCCTGCCGCGCCGTGACCTAACCCCGCATCTCACAACTGCGTCATCATCGCCGCCCTGCTCTCGTGCCCGATTCGCCGTCGAGCAGTGCTCCTCGTGCCTTGCCGCGCCGCATTGCATCTCGCCATGCCCCCTGTTGTGCCGCCTGACTTAGCGCCGCCACACCGCCACGCCTCATCGCCTGTCGTGCCGTTCGCGCCCGTACCACCACACGCCCGCACCCGCAGCAATCCAGCACCGCCGCCACGCCAGTCACCGCGTGCTCTCACCCTAACTCGCCTCTAGTGGCTACAACTGCATCTCCACAGTCGATTCACCACGCAGTGCCAACCCTAACCCTAGTTTCACAGTGCCGACCCGGTGGTTCTCCGTGATCCGTTCCTTTTCTTCCGTTCGCCTGTTCGTTAGGTAGCAAGCCCTCGATTTCAATTTCACATCTATTGCTTGCTTCTTAGGGTTTCTTATCTTTAGATGTATATTTAAATTATTCATATATATCCGATCTATTCCATCGTGCAGCGAGTTGGTGTTGTTGAGGTCTCAGTGGCAGTTGTCAGTTAACTCGGGGCCAAGCTCACGAGTACAGATCGAGGCCAAGCCTCGGAAGTGATAGTTGGCAGTTGATCTTTGTCAGAGGCAGCAGTTTGTTTTAGATGGCTCATGTCAAGAATGCCAGAGGTGGTCCAGGTGATGAGGATCCAAGGCCTCTGCCACGCTTGCCTACTGATGTGAAAGTCAAGGCAACGAAGAAGCTAGCGACAAAGAAGTAGAAGTATGTAGATGCTGACACAGAGAGAGCAGCAGTAGTTGCAGCCGCCGCAAAGCATGCAGAGAGAGGAGGTGCTAGGAGTGGTCTTGTTATTGTAGATCAGCTTTCACCAGCATAGACGGCTGCACTTGAGTAGGTTGAGCGCCATCATGGTGGTCTAGCTGGGACTGTCATGCTTGAGGGACGGCGTGTCGTTCTAGAGGAGACTCAGCCTCAGGGGGAGCCACAGCAGCAGTCAGAGGAGACAGAGTCGACACCATAGCTTCGCCGCTCTAGTCGTACCCGCACCCAAGTGACACCGAGGCTAGAGACACAGCAGAGGGGTTCTCCTCTGCCACCTAGACCACAGTGTCTTCCTCTAGTGACTCATCTAGATTTAAGAGCCGCCACGGCCAAGCAGGTATAGTAGCTCATATTCGTTCAGTTTGAGGACTGGTTCCCACCGAGGAGGGATGAGCGTGCATCAGAGGGCTTCTACACACCACTTCAGGAGGATTTTTATAATGCATATCTTAACAGTGGGGTAGCTTTTAGGTCTCACAGGGTCTATTCCATTGAGGCTATCGTAGCAGCAGCAGGAGAGCAGATACACCCTTACCTTTCTTACCTACCAGGGCTGATAGATCTACTTGGACAGATAGGCAGATATGTTCCATCATGGGTCCGTGAGTTCTATGCTTCACTCAATATTGACCCAGGGCACAGATTCATTCACTTTGCATTCAGAGGTAGAGTCTACAGGCTGATGAGCTTTAGGGTTCGAGAGATACTCAGGCTTCAGGAGCAGCCCATCCGGCTACATGAGGTGTGCTATGGTCAAACAGAGCCTCCTAGACACCCTCATGGTGGTCTTGTGACTCCTACAGATCTAGTCCACCATTGCTTCACAGAGCCTTTCGGCGAGGGGTCGAGCAAGACACCCAGAGACCTCACTCCTACAGCTAGACTACTTGATGCTATTATGAGGAGGACCCTGCTTCCGAGGATGGGATATCACGAGGGTTTGACTCGCATATAGCTATGGCTTCTGAACTCTAATGCAGTAGACTGCGTTCGACATTTGGGATCTTATTCTATCGGAGATGGAGGACACCCTTGCAGAGGGATTCAGAGGTCACCGATAGTTGCCCTATGCTCACTAGATTACATTTCTGATTCACAGGGTAGTGACAGTGAGGCCTCCAAAGATGTTGGTAGAGTATTCTGGTGCTACTATAGAGTTCCCTGCACATAACTTGACCCAGATGCTCCATCATAGTAGGCCGAGTGCACCTAGCCAGCCGAGTCGATGCCTAGAGGTGCCAGAGACTGCAGCCCAGTAGGATGAGACTATCATAGGCATTACAGCTACAGAGGAGGAGCAGTTAGATGCTCAGCAGGAGGGGATGGTCGAGAGCGACCCCAGCGACAGTTCAGATGATGACTACTAGGATATCCCTTAGATGCCTCCTCGACGACATGACCATGAGGCCAGTAGTTCTAGTTCAGCTCCACCTGCACCATAGACAGATCCCGCTCTTTTTGCTATACTTGAGCGGATGAGGCAGGATCAGGCTTGTCAGGCCTAGGAGACAGCAACTGCTCTAGCATAGGTACAGGCTAGACAAGATGAGTTCCAGCGTCAGCAGCATGTCATTCAGCAACAGCAGCAGGCTATGCAGCAGCAGCAGCTTCTTATTCAGCAGCAGCTCCTTGGGTTTATGCAGCATGTTGTGACAGCTATTGGGGCTCCATCGCCACAGCCTTCACCCTAGATCGGCCAGCCTGCCACAACTTCTACGACTCTAGCTTTACAGCCTAGTGGGCTTCAGAGTCAGGGACAACCAATAGCACAGTTTCCTTCACCTACAGAGTAGGTGTCCTAGTGGTTTGCCTCGCCAGTGCCAGTCTCACAGTTCAAACCTCTTCAGATGGGCTTCACACTGGCTCAGACTTCCTCGCTGCTTGTGCCAGATACTTCAGTCTCTAGGAGCCTTAGTGCTACCTTTAGTGAGTTGACAGGGCAGCCTACTCCGCCATATCTACATGTCCCTGGTCCTTCCATAGTTGCACCTATTACTGAGACTACAAAGACGCTCCCTTCGTTAGTTGCATCAATAGAGCCGCCTGCTACAGTCATACCTGCAGAGTCACAGGCCGCGCCAGTCCTTGATCCGACCTAGACCGCTTCAGTGTCGCTTCTAGCTACAGAGGGTCATACAGCTCATAGCTCAGGATCAGATGATGATGGCACATGGTTTCAGCTCGCTCCTCGCACCTTAGCGCCCGACTCGTCCGCTGCAGCCCTTTGATCGACCCTTAGGTTTTGGTGTTTGATGCCAAAGGGGGAGAGGGATCGAGTATGTTAGACTTAGGGGGAGTTTATCTATTATATTTGGTTTTTTATGTGTGATACACTCTTATACATTCATGTGTTTACTTTCATGCATCGAACTATATTTATGTGATAGTGATATCTATGTGATCGTGATATTTATGTGATATGTGACATGTGTGCTCTCTACTTTGAATTATTTATATGTCATATCACTTGTGTTATGCTCATTTGCTTTGCTTCCGCATTTTACTCCGATGCAAATGAGCTTTATTACTTGTACTCATGCTTATTTCATATCTATTGAGTACATCATGATGGCTTGGGTCATATAAGCTTGCCTAACTCTTTTGTTCTTATTGTCAAAAGCTTATATGAACCAAGCATGTTGAAAACCTCATCTCTTTTACATACTCGAGGTGGTATTGTCATCAATCACCAAAAAGGGGGAGATTGAAAGCATCTAGGCCCCTAGTTGGGTTTTGGTGATTAATGACAATACGAGATTACCGTGACTAATGTGTATTTTGCAGATGCAATTAAGTTAGGTCATGGTAATGACAATTGATTGGGCAATCATGGTTGTCATGCCCCTACGATGGAAATCATTTTGGTTTTCAAAGGATGGACCACAAGGTTAAGGATGGACTAGTTCTAAGTGTCGTTTGGTGTTGAAGAGACACTTAGAGTAGTTTAGGACTTTGTTTTTCCTTTGGCCATACTATTAAGGGGGGTATAGACAGGTAGCTTGACCTAGGTGAGTCTAGCGGGTTAGGTGTGGTGCACACTTGTCAAATCTAGCACTAGGTAGCTCCTAAATAGCCTTTAGATCAATTGGAGCAAAGTTCATTCACATATGATTGCGAGTTGGAAGTGAATGGAGGGTCAAATGTTGACCGGACGCTGGTTCTGGTGTGACCGGACGCTGGCGCAGAGTCCGGTCAGTTCATTTGATCAAGGTGAAGTCGTCTGGTTGCGACTGGACACTAAGAGGTGAGTGACCGGACGCCGGGTGCCAGCGTCCGGTCGACTCCAGTAAGGTTCCAGAGGGCAGTTTTCGTGACCGGTCGCGTCCGGTCAGTGCTGACCAAAACTAGTCAGTGTCCGGTCACAACTTAAACTACGCAATGGCGGGTGAACTGACCGGCGTGTCCGGTCACCCCGTAGAGGCACATAACGGTTTGTTTTGAACAAGGGTGTATAAATACTTCCTCTATTCATGTGAGGAAATACTTTTGCTCATTCCAACAGCTGAGAAACACCCTTGAGAGTGCCAAGAAGAGCAAGGTAATAGTGAGGTGATTGTGATTTGAGAATCCAAGAGAGAGACCTCATTAGTGAAAGCAAGATAGCAAAGTGTGCATCCACCCTTCTCATTAGGCTTGTCGTGGTCAAGTGAGAGTTCGTGCTTGTTACTCTTGGTGATCGCCATCAGCTAGACGGCTTGGTGGTGATTGGGAGCTTGGTGATCATCCGGCGGAGCTTGTGGATGATCCAACTCAAGTTGTGAGCGGTTGTGGGTGATTCACCACGACGGAGTGTCAAAGAATCAACCCATAGAGAGCACTTGATCCTTGCGCGGATCAAGGGGGAGCTACACCCTTGCGCAGGTGCTCCAACGAGGACTAGTGGGGAGTGGCGACTCTCCGATACCTCGGCAAAACATCGCCGCGTTCCTCCTTCTCTCTTTACTTTGAGCATTTACTTTGAGCAATTCAATTCTTGTCTCTACATTCATAGAATTGCCATGCTAGAGTAGGATTGGAACTTAGGTTGCAAGACTTTTTATGCGGTAGAACATTAGTAACACTTTCTAGGCACAAGGGGTGAAGTGGGCTAACCGTTGGGTTTAATTATTGCAAAGAAATCTAGAATTAGCCCAATTCACCCCCTCTTGGGCATCTTGATCCTTTCACTTATGTCCAGTGAATGTGATGATATTTGTTGCTTGTGTGCAGTGCGCTTGGGTCAGTTGCGAGTAGAGGATCACAACTATGTGTCTATGGGTTCAGGAGATACAGATCAGGGGATCCCTACCCCTCATATAGTCCGGGGGTAGGGTTGTTACATATAGAGTCCTGAAAGGTTTACATGTATGTTTCTTAGTTTGTTATAAGTAAATCTAGTCGGTTACAGCATATGGATTTGGTTTCTAAGTATGTCTTGATATACCTTGTCATCCAATTGATGAGATAACCCCGTCCAGTTGGGCCTATCGAGTAGTCAGACCGGGCCACCCCTCCTGGTTGGGCGATTTCCCTTGAGGTGAGGATACCCGGTATCCATGTAGTTGACAGTAGCCCCTGAGCCTCTGTGCAATTTGGAGAATCAGATGGAGGGTTAAAAATAGTTGAAGTCTGAATGCGAGTGCTTTCTGTGTCCGAGTGCTCCGAGTGTGCTAGATTCCTCATGTCGTCAAGCCTAAGTGCTTCTTCTGTAGTCATAGTTCTCCGGTTTCACGCAAGCGGCTTCCGCCTACCGCCGCGTGCTTTTGAGTGCCATGGCGAGCTTCTGCTTGCCGCCACGGGCTTCTAAGTGCCACGGCGAGCTTCCGCCTGCTGCCTCGGGCTTTTGAGTGCCATGGTGGGCTGTCGAGTGCTGCTGCAGGATGACGAGTGTCGCGGTGGTACCGCCGGCCATCGCGGGCTTCCAATTGCCGTGGCGGGCTGTCGTGTGCCGTGGTAGGATGACGAGTGCTACGGCGGGCTACCGCCTGCCGCCGCGGGCTTCTGAGTTGATAATGATGGAGTCCAAGCCCCTGAAGTGAAAAAGCTTGGTTGCTGTCGAAGATAGCGGTGAGGTATGCGTCCTGTCGAGTCGGTGTTGAAGTCCAAGCTGCCGAAGGTGATATTGTCTCCGAGAGTAAGATCATTGGTGCTATTGATGAAGAAACCCATCTAATCTATTAAGATTGATTTGGGCGTGATGTTTCCCTACCTGGCACTCTAGCTTTCATCATTTTTTACGTCCGACTAGTAATTGTTGTATCACGTGTAGTAGATCAGGAGGTAGCATACAAGACACAGATTTATACTGGTTCAGTCACAGGGTAACCTACGTCCAGTGCATATGATGATCTTTGCTGCTTGTACACCGTGTGCTGGGGTCGGTTGCGAGTAGGAGATCGCAACTATGCGTCGATGGGGTCAGGAGATACCGATCAAGGGCTCCCTACCCCTCCTTATATAGTCCGGGGGTAGGGTTGTTACAAATAGGGTCCTGATCGGTTTGCACATAGGTTTTCTAGTTTGTTAAAAGGAAATCTAGTCAGTTACAACATATGGAGTCGAGTCGGTTTCCATGAATGTCTTGGTACACCTTGTCATCCAAGTAGATGAGATACCCTTGTCCGATTGGGCCTCTCCAATTGTCGGACTGGACCACCCTCTCCTGGTTGGGTGATTTTCCTTGAGGTGAGGATATCCAACATCCATGTAGTCGACAGACATGTGCTATCTATTTTCCATGAGGTGAGGATACCCAGCATCCATGTAGTCGACAGGCATGTGCTATCTCTGCTGTAGTACCGTCGTAGGACTCACATGTGTAATGTAAAGGCCTATGGCCACTCTATGTAAGACCTATAACCATATAAGACTGTTATTCGTGGTAATAAAGTGTGTATTTGTACTAACTATCTATGGACAAATACGTAAGCACTTGGACTCTAAAAAAGAGGACCCGGCCGGTATATGAGTGACGAAAATTGATTTGTTGCAAGAGGACTATTAGAAACACCCAATATATGAGAAGGCATGATCTTTAGAATCTTGAGATTGTATCCATTTTTATGTCAATTTGTACAAGTAATAAACGCCAGGGGGAATGCATCAGCTTTGAGCCATTAATTGAAGTCTGGTTACGTACATTACTTTCCACATGCATGTTGCTTGGAGGCTACAATAGCTAGGAACAAAATAATCCTAAATTATTCTCACACTAGTGTTTTTAGATATGCTAATTAATTCATATATTCCACTTCTAGGTGTTAAAGATATTCCACCCATCCTAAATAATGTCACTAACTAAGCAGGCAAGGGTTTCGTGTCTAAAAGATGCTGGTCTGATCCATGGCACATATATAGAAGTTGTGCCTTGGTCATATCCTATATGTGAGATCAATTTCAACTAATATGCATCTTGACTATGAGCTTAGGCCAGTTTCAGTGAGAAGTTTCATGACGTTGTTTCCAGGACTGGCATGTCATATAGAATGAAATGAAATATGGATGAAACACCCCCTCTTAATGGAAAGTTTCATCCTACAATTTCATGGACATTTAATTTTATGACTCATAGAGAGTTGGTAACCATATCAAAAGAGTTTCATCGCTATGAAACTCACTTCTCTCTCTTCCTAAAAACGTTGCCATATCATAAAAAACTCTTATGTGGCAGCTCATTAAATGAGAATGAAACTATGATCAAACTCCCACTGGGACTAGCCTTACAGACATGATGTCTTAGTGACTTCAGTTCCTCTCGATCAGAGCTCAACAATGGTGTCATGTGCCTCAAAATCCGCCTCCGGCCAATCAGTGGCAAATATTTCAGGGGGACTCACGAACTACAATTACAAAAGATGGATCGTGTCCATACCAATAATCTACTCGTTATTCACAAAAAAAAAACAATCTACTAGTTCAAAGCAGGCTCATACAATTAACCAAAATAAGAGTAAATTTAACAAACCTTCCAATATCTTAGGCTAATAGTCCAAACCTACCACATTTTGTATCAATTTCACAAACTTACCACTATTTTAGACTGTCATGTCACAAAACTACAATTTTGCGGCTATTCCTCTTCCACGACCAATTAGGCCCACATGCTAGTGACAGTTCATCAAATTTGACATGTGGACCTAGCTGGTCAAGAACATGTCATTTATATGTGGGCCTGGCTGATCATGAAAATGAAATGATCACAAAGTTGTAGTTTTGTGATACTGTGACCTATAATAGAATCACTACTGGAAACCGGTACTTTGCCGAGTGCCTGCGGCACTCGGCAAAGCCCGAAATACACTCGGCAAAGGCTTTGCCGAGTGCCGCACTCGGCAAAGGGCACTCGGCAAAAAATTAATCGGCAAAGAAGCCTTTGCCGAGTGCCGGAAAAAGCACTCGGCAAAGATTTACACTCAGCAAAATGAAAATACGAAAAAACCGAAAAATAATAGCAACTTTTTTTTTCGGGGGAGGCCACCACCGGCCAGCGCCCGTCCGTCCAGCGCCACCGACCATCGAAGTCGCTGCATTTTTTGCGCAAACTTCGCGGCTAACGCGGCCGGCGGGATTCGAACTCACGACCTCTCCCTCGCGTGTCTGCTGCTCTACCACAACACTACACTATCACTTGTGTCTAGATTCTGTTATCTATCCTCGTATATTATACTAAACCGAGAGTAAATTGCTTGTTTGAGGCTCTAAACCAATTCAAATTAAAAAGTGGTCAACTATAAAGTTTCATAACTTTTCGAGATCTACAATTTTCATTTAAGAAGTTTTTCCATCTGAGGTCGTTTGAAAAATTCGAATTTCAAATTGGAGAGATTCAAATGTAGTTTTGCATGATAAGATGATTTCAAATCAAAAAGTTGTCAACTACATAGTTTCATAACTTTTGGAGATCTACAATTTTCATTTAGGAAGTTTTTCCATCCGAGGTCTTTTGAAAAATTCAAATTTTAAAATTTTCAAATTCAAACGTCGTTTTTGCATGACAAGATGATTTCAAATCAAAATGTTGCCAACTACAAAATTTCATAACTTCTCAAGATCTACAAAGTTTATTTTGGTCATTTGTTCATCCGACATAGTGGTAGTAACATTATTCACAAATCTTATATATCTCTCTTCTACTTTCATGAAACTATTGAGAGATATGAGAGAGATGTAGATTTTATGAACAACGTTATTGTCGCTTTGTCAAATGAAGAAATGACCAAAATAAACTTTGTAGATCTTGAGAAGTTATACAACTTTGTAGTTGAAAAGTTTTTCATTTGAATTTATTTAGGGCCTCAAAAATTGCTTTGAAAAAATGATTTGCCGAGGGCCAAAAAAATGCACACGGCAAAATGCCTCTTTGCCGAGTGCCAAAAAAAGGCACTCGGCAAAGACGCATTTTTCCGAGTGCCAAAAAATGGCACTCGGCAAAGACACATTTTGTCGAGTGCCAAAAAATGGCACTCGACAAAATACATCTTTGCCGAGTGCCAGAAAAAAGGCACTCGGCAAAGACGCATTTTGCCGAGTGCCGAAAAATGGCACTCGGCAAAATACATCTTTGCCGAGTGCCGAAAAAAACACTCGGCAAAGCCATCTTTGCCGAGTGCCAAAAAAAACACTCGGCAAAGCCGTCTTTGCCGAGTGCCCGATAAAATACACTCGGCAAAGCTTCCGGCACTCGGCAAAGTGCCGGTTCCGGTAGTGAATAGTGGGTTTATGAAATGGGCAAAAACATTCTAGGTTTGTGAGTATTAGATCAAAGTTTTGGTAGATTTGTGAAATTTACTTCTAGAATAAAGATAGAGACATAAAGGCAGTCTTATCACACTGAACAAATGAATGGATTGCTGCATAATGCGTAATGTGACAAGGATAACTAATTATTCTTCATTATATAGAAGAGATAAGTACACAAATCGCTAAAGATGACAGATTGATGCTAAGCTACTAGTATTTCCCATCACAGTGATTGCTAGAAATTAAATTGTAATTGCATTTATACCTTAAGCTGCTTGCCTATGGAGGCATCGGGGGAACCCCCTACAGCTTATATAGGTTGTTGCGGCACACAGGGAGATACATAATTCTGACAGCCGGCAAGTCGTCTCTCCAGCTTATGTACGACTTGCGGCTATATACGACTTGTATACAACTTGCACGAGTAGTACCATGATTTTATGCTTTTCTCCAAGTATCATAGTTCTGACAGCCGGCAAGTCGTCTCTCCTGCTTTGGCTCTCTAGGCCGTCTCTCCACTTTCATCTGCATCCAAGTTGCAAAAGTTTTTGGGCAAGCCTCCGTCCATTCATTTCCTTGCCAACCCTTGGCTCCCGATTCGGTGAGTGGCGGCATAAAAATTGGGGGAAGAAATGATCGATGACTTTGTAACATTCTATGCATGCTGTGATCCACTTCTAAGATTCTTGAGATATTCACTTTTATGCCAACTAATAGCTCGGTTAGCCCATGCACTGGCGAGCATTATCAACATAGCATGATTATGCTTAACCACATAGTAGTATTTAAGATAGTGTGTCATGATAACCACTTCGCTTTTACGTACCCCTTAAACTGATCGATGACTTCGTAACTTTCTATGCATGCTGTGATCCACTTCTAAGATTCTTGAGATATTCACTTTTATGCCAACTAATAGCTTGGTTAGCCCATGCACTAGCGAGCATTATCAACGTAGCATGATTATACTTAACCACATAGTAGTATTTAAGATAGTGTGGCATGATAACCACTTCGCTTTTACGTACCCCTTAATCATCACCAACTGTTGTCCATTCAGAATAAATATGGCACATACATAGGATCAAACGTGAAATCATGCATGATTTGATACTAGTTATAATCAGTATCAATATGTTACCCTTTTAAAATTTGTGCAGCTGCTCTTTGGCCATCATCTAATAAGTAAGGAGAAACTAGGCAGTTATGCAAGCTACGCTGCACAGCCACGAGGATGGAGGAGGAACACAAGATTATGGAGATGAAGACGCAGGAGCATGGTCGAATTCACATCGTTTTTTTTAGATTGTAGAAAAAAAATCCAGTTTCATCCTCTTCATGAAAGAAGAATCAGACATCACTTATTTCAGACAGTAACAATTGCCACACAAGACTCACAAAAAAGTTTGACTTAAATGCCAATTCTAAACACAAAAGGGCATCCATGAGACTTATATTATCGGCACGACAAAAATATAGTTATTATAGATATATATATGTTGAGGCTTATGACATGACATATAATAAAAGGCTTACACAACATTCTATCTCTCTACATATTTATTTAATAAAAATATTCATTGTGTAACCAAAGCAACAGGTTGAACTTTTCAAGTAGAGGATTTTTTATGACCTTTGCTTTGGGAGGTGAGTTGCGGAAACATAAGCTCAACAATAAAAGTCACCACCACCAAGAATGTAATCCTATGTATTATGTGTAGGCCTCGGGGAGTTGTTAGAGCGACTTCAAAGTGGTAGTCTTCCAAAAAAAACTATATTCACATTCATACATCACTAGCAGGCCACACGTGCAGTATAATGTACATTAGGATGCAACGTACACTTACAACATTATGGTGCTCCTAACTAAAGCTTGCACCCTTGAAATACCAAGATCAAAGAACTACATAATATAGTGATTGATACATGGACCAAACTATCAGATGTGAAGTATCAAAAGATTGGCTAGAGATTCCGTGACTACTACAAAAATCATTTTAGTGGCGGATGTATTGGATTTGCAAAGGTGGCTGAGCCAGTCGCCTCTAGCTAAAGGCATGTGGAAATAGGCATTCCATATGCGGGAAGACATCCACCACTATGCCAAAACAGCACAAAAGATGCACCTTAATTAGTGACAGAATTGAAACGAGTCTCTAATGTAAGACTAGAAAACTGATGTTAAATATACCAAATACCAACATTCGTGTCTTTTGTATCATTCAGTGGAATTTGAGAATGTTAAATATATGGCTTTACCAAGAGAAATATGGTAATATTAATACATGCAAGGTTCAGCTTATCTAATATGTTTTTTTCAATTAAAAATAAATTAAAAAGATACAAACTTGTATCTTTTTTTTGGCTCGAGGCTCCCTCAATTTGACTATTTGCTGTAGAATTGAGACGTCTACTTGTTAATGCTATTCAGAGGACCCTAGTGATTTTGAGTCTGTCGTGTTCTACGTTGACATATTAATATTTGCAGCTAACTTATTTTTATTCAATGTTATGTTGTTCTCCTGTTGATGCTGTTCATCAAAATAACATCAAGATGGAGATGATGAATTCCAAAAAGTCTATTGACATTCTGAGCAGAGTAGATTATAGCATAGAGGCAAAGCAAACCTTTTTTTTAGAAATGGAAAATATCTATCGTCATCTTTGAATCGTATTAGCTAATCAGTAATATTACTATGCCAGTTTCATCATTTTTCATTTAGTTGTACCCTTTATAAAAATAAATCAACAGAGATATTGTTTATTTTCTGCACTTTCATATAAGCTTTTATAGGTGCGAAATTTTTAGCCTAGCGTGGAATCGACAGGATTAATTCGACACATTTTTTCTAGTAAACAAGCAGTATTCACACGGTGAATAAACAGTATTGTAACAGTCTAAGAACAATCCTATATAGTGAATAAACAATATTAGAACAGTGAACATATATATACCGCAAGCACCGGGGAGGACGGACAGTAAGTACCAACGCCTGACTCAGGCCTGGACACAAACCCTAGCTGTCAACAGAGACAGGGGAAATTAAACACACAGAACGAAAAGCACACGCACGGCAAGGCAGCGGCAACAACGAACAAACTGGTAGCCAGCACTAATACTGGTCGGCCGAACCCGACCGCCGGGATGCAGGTGCAGGCATCGGGGTAACCGCAGACATACGGGGGACGTCTTCGTCCGTGGTTTGTGCCTCCGGCATGGTCTCACTTGCAATCCGCGGATCGGAGGGAGCGAGCCTGATGAGGCCACCGCCAGCTATGTTTGCCATCACGATAGAGCATCCGGATAATAACTGCAATTCAATCGCCGTCGGTATAGTGCGCGATCTGCACATAGGGGAAGTGAAACGACCTGATTTCGAAATCTACAGAGCCGAAGTGTATTATGACCGTTCTAGATCATATTATTCAAATTACAGTCGAATACCACATCCATACCATGAGAATATCAGAGTACAAATAGTGCGGAATTACATAAATTATTACATCGCCACATTGGCGGAATCAAAAGTAGCATTCATTCAGAACAGCTTGAAGATAAGATCGCCAAACTCGAGCGTAGGAACGAACCCCTCAACCGTCAAACTCCTCAGAGCTATACTCCTCAGCAGAACCTGTATGCCAAAATTTATCAGTACGATTTGTACTGGCCACTCCCACCCTATGAGCATTGCTTTGTGAAAATTGGATGCAAGTTGGATATAATCAAAAGGAACCTATAAGGCTGGGGTTTCCTATGTTTTAGCATATCAAGTATATAATAATAGTTGGTCAAGTTTTAACACCATTCCCACACCCATTCCACCCCATTTCTGTCCAGAGCCAGGTTTCGATTCTGGGATCGATATACTACCATCTCCATATCATAACCATACCCTCGCTCAGTCGATAGGACAACTCCCTCTCGGCACTGTCTCATGACCCGTAGTCCCTGGCTACGACCGACACTCTCTCACGGGGGAAGAAGAGAAGGACTCATCTCGCTATCTAATTTAAGCGAAATCCAGGAAAGGTCCATAGCCGACTAGTCGGCATATGTATCGATCGATCAACCATACACTCTACAGAGGTTTTACATAACCACAAGATCTGCCTTCTTCGCTGACCGTCGTCAACTGGGCTGATTCCGGCCGCTTGTTAGCCTAGGATAATGCCACTCTACCATTCAGCCCTGGTACACTCCAAGTCTAGTCTGTGGTGGCTGAAACTGTGAGTCATGAGCTGGGTCCACATGGTCTCCATGAAGTCTCGGAAGGGTGTGGGGGAAATTCTCCACACCCCGTACCTCCTTGCACTGTCCGCTATCAACCTAGCAGTAGTGGCAATATCCTACCAAGTAGTCCGGCCGTCCCGCACCATATAGGGCGAGTGGTACGTAAGGCTTCCCGGTGAGTCTGAGTACTAGTAAGTCCTTAGAGATGACCAAGCCAGAGTGTCTTCATCAGGGTTTTACCGTGCCACCACAGCACCTCCACCCCGGGCTCCTCCCATCACAGGTTCACACCTAGGGCCACCTCATATCACCATTTACCCACCACAGGTATCCATTCCAGGGGTGCCCAGGTAGCACCTCACGGCAAGACTTGTCCCAGGCTCGTCGTATACTCCAACTTAGTCGACACAACCCTCACCCTCCACACACCCAAGTCACACACGCAGCACTCTCCCCATAGTCTAGATAACTCCAGTTTCCACCACGCATCTATGTAGTACAAGCGTAGTAGAAGTAATAAGCAATGAAATATAGCAGCAAGCGTGTGTCTAGCCTAATAGCAGGGTAAGCGGGGGTAAGGTTGCGTCAAGGTAAAGGCCATCAACTAAGCATACTACCATGCAAATCCTATCGTAGTGTAATTATAACAATAAAGTAAAGCAATAGCAGCTCTATATTAGCCATGCGTAATAGGTGCTACGAGATTGGGTGGGATGTGGCACCTTCAGTGAAGTCGTCTCCGTACTCCTCACGGTACTCTTGGTCCTCGTCCATCTGGTTCTCCTCCGAGTCTGCAAACGATCGCATTATAGTTGCATTAGCGACGTCTATAGAATATCACAAAAAGCAATGAAAAATTAAAAGAGCCAAATGCACTCAATCATAGGTTCATTGCATAGAGCTCGATTTTAAATGAATTTTGGTCCTGGTCTTGTATTTTTCTGAGTTCGTATGAATTAGTTATGAATTTCCAAAGTTTCAATCATTTCTGAAAATGGAAAAAGGCTGAATTAATATCGTGCTGACATGTGTCACGCTCCTATTGGTCCACGTGGCATGCTGACCTCAGTATGACGTCAGCATGATGTCATCGTCTCGGCTCTGGTATTGACAGGTGGGTCCAGAGCTGCTGACGTCAGCAGCTGACGTCATCGTGACATCATCATGACGTCACCTCGGCTATGTTTGTCACTGACAGGTGGGACCCGCATGACGTCATCATGACGTCAGCATAACGTCACCCACTAACAAGTGGGTCCAGCAGCTCTGTGTCGCTGACTTGTGGGCCCGGTCAACGGTCAGCTCAGGCCGGGTCCAAACTAGGCCAGTTGGGCCTAGATACGAGTTGGGCTTTGACCTGCCACGTGGCGTGCGCTGGTGCGGCCATGTCGTCTTACTGTGCCACTAACGGGCTGTGGTCCACGGGCGCAGGTGAGGCGCGGTTCATGGTGAACCCGCCTGCGTTGGCCCATAGACCGCAGAGCCGGTCTATGAAGGACTTGGTCCACTTACTCCTTCCCAGGGTTCGGTTCACGTGCACCAAGTGCACGGACGTGTGGCCGGCGAGGGGAAAATCCCCATCTTCTTCCCCGGCGTGCTCCCACCGGTGGTGAGCTCCCCGGCGAGCCTCACCCGCGGCGCCGGTGCTCAATTTAGGTGGGCAAAAGCATCCCCATGCCATGGCAACTGCGACGGCGGGGGCGGGGCGACGGCTAGGGCTTCCTAGGGCTCTGGCCACGGTGAACGGCGGCTCGGCGTGGAGTGTCGACGGTGGCAGGGCGATGTGGTGGCTGGGAGCATGCTTGGCGGGACGCGTGGGCTTGCCGTGGCTCTAGTGAACAGGGCGGGCGAGACAAGGAGGCGCCAGGCGCTCCCAGCGGTCCTGGCCACGGTGGAGTCGAAGTGGTTGCGGCGGCGCTCTGGCCGTGGCACGGTGTGGTCAAATGGGGGTCCTCCGGTGGCCTTCGTCTACCTCGATCACGAGCGTGGCGTGTTCTGCGGCGAGGAGGAGCCAGCCAAGGTGGTGGCGTCACCTCTACCACGGTGATGCGGCCGCGGTGGCTTCGCCACGGCCGTGTTCGTGGCTACGGTGTGCGCGCCCATACATGCTCGCGTGCGTGCTCGGGTGCGTGCTCGGGTGCGTGCTCGAGTAGGGACGGCCCGATGTCGCCATGGCATTAGTAAGCCTGTGCTCGTGCGTGCGGTGTGTAGTTGGCCACGGCTTGACCTCAAATTGGCTTAGCATAGCACCGCAAGGCTGAAGAAGACGATCATGGAGGTCTTTTGGTGGCAGTCTGGCTAGGCCGAAGCTTGGCTTGAGCTCCGGCGTGGTTTATTCATGGTGGCCAGGGGCTTGGAGTTGGTCTTAGTCGTAGGAGGCTTACCGCGGTGGTCTTGACGGTGTGGTGCGGCGGTGCAGCGAGACGGTGTGGCTGTGTAGCTCCAGAAGCAGTGCAATGCGGCGTCGCTCGCTCCGGCTCCGGCAAGCTCCTCCCCGCAGCGGCTTCGTTCTCCTCCTTGCTTCTCCCTCCTCCCTCTCTCTCGGCTTGACGTTGTGTGGTGCTGTGCCACCAGCGGCGGCGGCGAACGGGCTGAGGGTTAGGGCTCACGGACGTTGGCTTTTATAGTTGAGCTCCAAGGGCTCCAATGGTGGACGGCGATCGGGCGGTGGTGATGCGTGCGGTGCATCCGACGGCCCGCGTGCGGTAGCGTAAGCGCGGCGCAAGGGGGGAACAGGGTCATGCTTCTTGCGTGAACCCCTGGCCTGCGCCTGCCATGCTGGTCGGCCCCCGGTCGCGCGGGGAGAATGCGTGGGCGAGGGGAAGAAGACGCTACTGTGCTGACAAGCGGGGTCGGGTCGTCAGGCGCTTGGCGCGACATGGCTGCGTGCGGCGCGTGGTAGCTGACGAGCGGGCCCGGCTTGTCAGGGCTATGCGCGTGCGGGTGGCGATGCTGGGCCGGCTTCGTGGGCTACGCACGTGGAAGGGCAGGCTCGGCTCGGCTGAGCTAGCTGGGCCGGTCGAGGCAGGCTGGGCTGAGCTGCTGCCTCCCTCTTTTCTTTTCCATTCTTCTTTTTCTTTTGTTTTTCTTTTCTTTATTTGCTTCAAATTGATTTGGAGTTTGAACCATATAGCTTCACACACGTATACATGGTATATGTAACTTGTCGAAGGGTTAGAATGGTGGCCTAGACTCATCCCATATATTTGGGATTTATTGGGTATTTTTGCTATACCGAAATTAGTTATAGTTTTCTATTTTATGTATTTTATCCTTTGAGTTGAGTATTAATTGTTTGAAGGTTTATTAATTATTAAAGGAGTTAGTCAAGTATCACATAAAGCAATGAAAATCCAAATCACATGTTACAATATTAATTATGCATGCAAGGTTTTACGTGTTTGGGATTTAAACACTCATATATGACATGGGTCATGATATGGTTATGAAAATGACTACTTAGGTTATACTTACATGCAATACCTAGGGTTGGCTCCTACACATGGCACTCAACATTGCATGGGGTTAAATAAAAAAAATTTCAGTTGGGATTTTTGGTGTGTGGATTTTTGGGTTGTTACAGGAAAGGAATATTTTTCGGATGCTAGGCCGATAACCATGCCAGCAGTAGTATACACTATACTATAATACACACATGTATGTATGCTTTGCACGTACCCAGCTGTGTTTGCTCCTGCACATCCGACGATTAGCGTCTCGAGGCCAGGCAAGTTGTTGATGGCGTATTGCAGAGTTTCCTGAATACGCGCTCCTTCGTAGATTTTGCCGAAAATGGCCTGTGCTCACAGCAGTACATATATATTATATATATGGAAATTATTTCCTACTCCCAGGGAGTAATACTCCCATGTGTATATCTTTAGATTTAGGGTGTATATGGTCGTACTAGACCATCTAGGGCAGTATATAAGTCAAGTATGCAAGTATACATAGAGTATATAGTTATACTTATTTTATATACTAATATAACGGTATTATAATAATATATTAAAAAATAGGGGTTCTTTTGAGATTTGGAGTATGTTAAAATGAGTATATAAATATACTCGAACTGATAAATGAGTACGCATTGTGGTTTTTTGAAGAATGGAGTAATTACTCCCGGGAGTAGAAAAATGTGTGTGTGTATATATATATATATATATATATATATATATATATATATATATATATATATATATATATATAGAGAGAGAGAGAGAGAGTTACTGTTCTGCAGCTAACCACAGAATAGCTTATTCTATAGTCACTTTGAGTTACGATAACTGATCAGAGGATATTGATCAGGGGATCCCTACCTTTCATATAGTCCGGGAGTAGGGTTGCTACATATAGAGTCCTGATCGATTTACATGTAGGTTTCTTAGTTTGTTACAAGTAAATCTAGTCAGTTACAGCATATGGAGTCGGTTTCTAAGTATGTCTTTATATACCTTGTCATCCAATTAGATGAGATAACCCCGTCCAGTTGGGCCTACCGAGTAGTCGGGCCGGGGCACCCCTTCCTGGTTGGGCAATTTCCCTAGAGGTGAGGATACCCGGTATCCATGTAGTTGATATATAGTAGCCCTGAGCCTCTGTGCGATTTGGAGAATCGGATGGAGGGTTAATCATAGTTGAAGTCTGAATGCGAATGCTTTCTGTGTCCGAGTGCTCCGAGTCTCCTAGGTGCCTCATGTCGTCAAGCCCAAGTGCTTCTTCTGTAGTCATAGCTCTTTGGGTTCACGCAAGCGGCTTCCGCCGGCCGCCGCGTGCTTATGAGTGCCATGGCGAGCTTCTGCCTGCTGCCTCGGGCTTTCGAGTGCCATGTGTGCCGCTGCGGGATGACGAGTGTTGCAGTGGTACCACCAGCCATCGTGGGCTTCCGAGTGCCGTGGCGGGCTATCGTGTGCCGTGGCAGGATGACGAGTGCCGCGGCGGGCTACCGCCTGCCGCTACGGGCTTCTGAGTTGATAATGGTGGAGTCCAAGCCCCTGAAATGAAAAAGCTTGGTTGCTGTCAAAGATAACGGTGAGGGTATGCGTCCTGCCGAGTCGGTGATGAAGTCCAGGCTGCCGAAGGTGATATTGTCGCCCAGAGTAAGATCATTGGTGCTATTGATGCAGAAACCCATCTAATCTATTTAGATTGATTTGCGCACGATGTTTGCCAACCTGACACTCTAACTTTCATCGTTTTTTTACATCCGACTAGTAATTGTTGTATCACGTGCCTCTCTCGCCGTCAAGGGGAGCTGCGTTGCAAGAATTGTACCCCCTAGTCGTCGTGGCCGTCAATCACACATTGTGCGTTGAAATTGCCAAAAGTGACGGGCGTTATTAGAACCCGTTACCTTTTAGTAGTACTAACAACATTATTAAGTGAAGGGCATCCTTTTCTGCCCCTCACTTTAGCAACTTTGTCGTCCGTCACTATTCAGTTGTTCTAAAGTTAGTGTAATCCCGTACAATTGTGCGTGCTCCTTGATCTAGTTTCATTAAACAAAAACAATCCAGAGAAGCTAGCAAACGTTACAGGAGCAGTTGGTACGTACATGAGCCATACATGTTACAGTTCCCATGAAGAAAACAAGACGGCTAGCGTCATCCACTAACTCGATCAATCTCAAATTTATTTATTTATTACTGATGGTAGTTTTATATATATATATATATATATATATATATATATATATATATATATATATATATATATATACACACACACACACACACACACACACATACATACATACCGCAAGCACCGGGGGAGGACGGACAGTAAGTACCAACGCCTGACTCAGGCCTGGACACAAACCCTAGCTGTCAACAGAGACAGGGGAATTAAACACACAGATCGAAAAGCACACGCACGGCAAGGCAGCGGCAACAACGAACAAACTGGTAGCCAGCACTAATACTGGCCGGCCGAACCCGACCGCCCGGATGGAGGTGCAGGCACGGGGGCAACCGCAGGCATAAGGGATCGACAACGGGGGACGTCTTCGTCCCTGGTTGGTGCCTCCGGCATGGTCTCACTTGCAATCCGCGGATCGGAGGGAGCGAGCCTGATCTTTGCCATCACGATAGAGCATCCGTATAATAACTGCAATTCAATCGCCGTCGGTATAGTGCGCGATCTGCACATAGGGGAAGGGAATATTTTTCGGATGCTAGGCCGATAACCATGCCAGCAGTAGTATACACTATACTATAATACACACATGTATGTATGCTTTGCACGTACCCAGCTGTGTTTGCTCCCGCACATCCGACGATTAGCGTCTCGAGGCCAGGCAAGTTGTTGATGGCGTATTGCAGAGTTTCCTGAATATGCGCTCCTTCGTAGATTTTGCCGAAAATGGCCTGTGCTCACAGCAGTACATATACATTATATATATGGAAATTATTTCCTACTCCCAGGGAGTAGTTACTCCCATGTGTATATCTTTAGATTTAGGGTGTATATGGTCGTACTAGACCATCTAGGGCAGTATATAAGTCAAGTATGCAAGTATACATAGAGTATATGGTTATACTTATTTTATATACTAATATAACGGTATTATAATAATATATTAAAAAATAGGGGTTCTTTTGAGATTTGGAGTATCTTAAAATGAGTATATAAACATACTCGAACTGATAAATGAGTACGCATCGTGGTTTTTTGAAGAATGGAGTAACTACTCCGGGAGTAGAAAAAATATGTGTATATAGAGAGAGAGAGAGAATTACTGTTCTGTAGCTAACCACATAATAGCTTATTCTATAGTCACTTTGAGTTACGATAACTACTATACTAATTTATAAAATCACTGTAACACCTTACTAAGTGATTTACCATAATATTATAGTAAATATCCCCATGAGTTATCATAACACATGTATCGTAGATATGTATTTACTTTATCGTAAATTAGAATAAAAATTATCGTAAACAGAGGTGGCTATAGAATAAGTTATTCTATAGGAAGTTATTCTATAGTAGGCCATATATATATATATATATATATATATATATATATATATATATATATATATATATATATATATATATATATATATATATATATATATACTGTTTTGCAGCTGGCCATAGAATAACTAATTCTGTGGCCACTTTGAGTTACGATAATTACTATTCTAATTTACGATATTACAGTACCTCCTTACTAAGTGATTTACTATAACATTATGGTAAATATCACCGTGAGTTGTAGTAACATGAGTATCGTAAATGCATATTCATGTTATCGTAAATTGGTACAAACATTATCGTAAATCAAGGTGGCTATAGAATAAGTTATTCTATGGCCAGCTGCAGAATAGCCTTGTATTTGCAAATTACGTGTATGCGTGCATGTATGTACGGAGAAATCTGTGTATATATATACCTTACAGAAGTCCTTTGCCAAAGTTTGAAACTCTATAATCCTATGCCTATGCATATCATCTTGGGCTTCCTTTATGAATGGGCTCTCCATTTTGTCGAAGCTATCGAGTGGTGGGCCTGTACCAACCAATTGTAATACTTTGTAAAAAAAAACAATTGGAATAATGCATATAATAATGGAAAGTTCATCTACCTATAGAAGGCACAGCTATGATATCCTTATTCAACTATCTTTATACTACCTCTATTTCAGAAATGTTGTTGTTTTAGTTTTCTCAAAAGTCAAGTCTTTCTATATTGACTATCAATTTCAGAAAATTTGTGTAGTTTAACGTCATAAGATTTGTGTTTTTGGATTCGCCGTAAGAAATATTTCATAATATATACTTTGCATGTTGTTAAGCGTCTATACAAATTTATAGGAATTGATAGTAAAAGACAAAATTGTATGACTAGGGGTAAAGCTAAAACGACAACTTTTGTGAAATAGAGGGAGTATATACTAACTACTATATTGCAGGCACTTTTATTTTGGAGCTGCATGGCAACACTTATATGAGGCATGCTATGTAAAAAAAATCCTACAAAATAAAAAAAAATCAAAACTGCAGAAATAAATACTATATATAGATTTTTTTTTAACGTTAGATGAGAGAAGAGAAACTCCGTATATGTAACAAGTACTATACTTGCCAAAAAGAATAAAAGGTGGATCGAGTCCTCACTACAAGAAATCAGGCTTTTATACTAATCACAAAGGAGCCGGACCTTTGTAGCTAGAGCAGCTATATATATATTAGTTGCTATTGTTATTTAGGTTTTTTTTTTGGCACAGCTCTAGGTCCCGCACCATGTCAGATTTGTAGTTTATAGTTCAAAATAATGTGTCTAAACCTATATTTTTGTTGCTCTTCCAAACACCCTCTCTGTATCCCACCTCTAAGGCTCTAACTCCACGGATTCGTGGAGCCAGAGATAGCTAGCTAGCTGATCTATGATCCGTGGAGCTGTAGCTATGACAAATAGGATCTTTTTGTTGCAAATAAAGATAGTTGCATAGTGGTGGCTACAACTTGGTCAATATCGGCATTTATCATCTAACACCTTGGTGACTAAAACCCTATCTATGGCGACCAATATGTTCTATAGTAGACAACATGATGATGACTAAATGTTTGTATCGATAAGTTGCTAGAATCTGTTGACTAAAAATCAGCCTTATCTCGTGGTGCCTTCAAACTGGACCTCATTGATATGCTACTTAGCAAAGGAGTTCCATTATTTATTTCTTCCACCAAGTTTTTGTCTTATTAGTTTCATGAAAAATTATTACAGAATCTCCATAGTACTGCTGTCACAAGTAGGGGGTACAGATTACACACCCTCCATCCCAAACAGTGTCATTCTAGCTATGAATCTGGACAAACTCTTTTTGGAACAGAGGGTGTAGTTAGTAACCATGCATGCTAAATATTTCAACGGGTGGATTGCTCAGAATTAATGAAAGCTAATATAGGGAAGCTATATTCTATATATGGCCAGTTACAAAATTGTCTGAAAATTTACAACATCTAACACTAATATTTTCTATATCTTGACAAGTAGTTTGCTATCATGTGATGGTAAATGTGATCGTAAACTTACCTAACACATGCATATGGTAAATATATATGCTCAGAGTAGCAACATAAATCTGTACAAACATGATAATAAATTACGTGGCTGTATAATAAGTTACTCTACGGTCAGCCACAAATTATAGCTCCCTTATGATCGACGCAGAATAAGAGGTACCGCGAGAGGGGATCAGGGATTACCATCAGGAAACTCGCGTGGAGATCTGCCATCCACCTGTCGGATCCTAATAATGCAGAGCTTGTACCCCACGGGCAGTTTGATAAAGTCATGTGCCCACTTCAGTGCCGTCAGGCCATTCTCGGAGAAGTCAAAAATGGCCACCCCTACACATTTCTGAATATTGGCTGGGCTAGCCTCCATCGATCTGAACGGATGAGGAACTGCACTCTAGGATAGCGTAGTAGCTAGCTATATATAGACAAATGGGCACCAAGCTCTTCAGTGCTAGCTAGTATTTCAGTAGATAGCGGTTGCTTTTACTTAGTGCTTAGACATGGTTTCTTAGGCCAAAAGCACACAATCATTAGGCCAAATCAATTTTATCTTCTGAAGTAGAGTGGACAAGCCAAGAATATTAATTACCACTCCATCCAATTGACGCATTGTTCAGGGCCCCTTTGGATTGAAAGATTTTCAGAAGAATTTTGGAGGATTTGAATCCTTGGATATTTTTCCTTCAAAGACTTGAATCTAGGTGGGAAGGTTCCACCACAAGGGGCTTAACCAGGTAAGATACACTTGGTTTGCCATGCTGAAGACATTCCAATCATGCGTTTTTTCTTATTCCCATTTTTGAGAATCCAACGTTCCAAAGAGGCCCTCACTGTGAGAATGCAAGAAAGCTTAGGTTCAATGTGAGTGGCAAAATCAAGTGGCTGCGGAAAGGGAAGATGCATGATGGTATATTCATGATGGATCTCTTCGATCATGAGCAGCCTATTTTTCCTAAAATAAACCTAGTTGAGATGCTGGTCCACTGTATAGATTAATTCTTGAGTACGAACGCATGCATAACATATACTCCATGATGAATAGGTAGTAGGGTAGTGGAGCAAAAAGGCTAAGAGGAGTTGCATGCACCGGAAAGTTACATTTAAGAGTTATGATTGATATTATTGCGGGTATGGAAACTTCGCTGGTAAGTTAGTTGAAAAATAGTATAATATGTTGGCCAGGAACCACGAAAATGGATCTCAGATCTAGATTGGATCTGGAAAGCCAGAGGATAGCTTGACCTTGGCCGCTTGTTGGAATTGAAATGCAGTGGGATCTTACAATAGCACTGCCCCTGCTTTTATGGGCAAGGGGCAGAGAGCATCTTCTACTTTCCTACTTTACAGAAAAGTAAGATACAAGTGTCGACAATAGGCTTATCTAGCATTCTCCCCCTAAGCCTTGTGCCGAGCACTGGAAGTGATCTGCTGTAGCCTAATCCTCTCACGCATCTCTTGGAACTTGAGCTTTCCCAGCGACTTGGTGAGGATATCAGCCAGCTAATCAGTGGTGGCAATGTGGTTGGCCTTGATACTCCCATCCTCCAAGCAATCCCTGATGAAGTGGTACTTGATGCAAATGTGCTTGCTTCTTTCATAGAAGACAACATTCTTGGCCAGAGCTAGAGCAGACTTGCTGTCCACCTTCAGCTCAACCACATCCACAATCCTGCCAAGGAGCTCTGCCAGCATCCTTGACAGCCATAGTGCTTGAGTTGCTGCAGTGGTACTGGCGATGTACTCTGCTTCACAGCTCGAGAGGGCCACCACCTTCTGCTTGAGGGACTGCCAACTGACCAAGCAGCCATCGAGGAAGAACATAGTCCCAGTTGTGCTCTTGCTGGTGTCCACATCGCCTACGAGGTCGCTATCGTAGTAGCCGATGAAGCGCGCTGTATTGGGGGCCCTGCCATAGTGAAGACCGTAGTCGAGGGTGCCTGCCACGTAGCGATGGATGCAATTTGATGGCCTGCAGATGCTCCATCGTGGGCCGCTCCATGAACCGACTTACGTACCTGACGACGAACGCAAGGTCCGGCCGGGTATGGACCAGGTAGCTTAAGCTCCCAATAAGCCACCGGTAGTGTGTGAAGTCAACCTCCTCCGCCGTGCTGTCCCGACTGAGCTTGAGCCACTCCTCTGTCGGGGTGTGGGCTGGATTGTAGCCCGTTATGCCACCGAGCTTGAGGATGCGCTTGGTGTAGTGGGTTTGGCGGAGGGCGATGCCGCTGGCGTCTTGGCGCACTTCGATGCCAAGGTAGAAGCATAGGATGCCAAGGTGACTCATGTCGAACTCCTTCTTCATTTGTGCCTTGAACGCCTCCACTCTGTCTCCTTCAGCATTGGTGATGATGAGGTCATCGACGTAGACGCCGACGAGCAAGACAGAGCACCCACTGCCCCGCCAAAACACTGCCGCCTCATACGCGCTCTACAGGAAGCCCATCTTGTTGAGCGTGGCATCGAGCTTCGCGTTCCAGGCTCGCGGGGCCTGTCGTAGGCCATAGACGGCCTTGCGCAAGCGATACACCTTGCCTTCTTCTCTGGCGATGGCGAAACCCGGTGGCTAGCGCACGTACACCTCCTCCTTAAGGTCGTCATTGAGGAAAGCGGACTTGACGTCCATATGGTGGACTCGCCACCCCTCTTGAGCCGCCAACGCGAGGAGGACACGGACTGACTCCATACGTGCTATAGGGGCGAATACGTCGTCGTAGTCGATCCCCTCTTGCTGGACGAAGTCGCGCGCCACCAGTCGCGCCTTGTGATTGATCACCATGCCCTGCTCATCCTTCTTGAGCTTGAACACCCATTTGAGAGTGATGGGGCGATGGCCCCTGGGCAGTGGCACCAACTCCCAGGTGAGGTTCTACTCGATGGACTTGAGCTCCTGCTCCATCGCCGCCCGCCACGTCGGATCACCCTACGCTTTAGCATAAGTGGTCGGCTCACCAGCGTGCATTAGATGATGCTGCACGAAGAGTCACTCTGCCTGGCCTGAGGCAGACTAGTCATCGAGGATGTTCGCCATCGTGCGGTACCATAGAGGCTCGTCATCGTAGTAGGCCTCCAGGCAGTCTTCATCGTCCTCCAGTAGTCAAGGCATTAGATGTCGCACTCGGAGACAAAGATGGTGTGGTTGGATGGGCTGATGGTGAAGTTCCTGCGGCCGCTGACCAGTCTCTGGTGATCAGAGTGGGTGTAGACGTGGTCGACTACGAAGCATGAGTGGTCGGCTGGGTTGCTGACGAGCTGTCGACCGCTGTCGATGTGCTTTCGACCGCCACCAAGGAGTTGCCGAGCTCCCCCGAATTTGGTGATGGCGAGCGCGATGGAGCTATTGAAGTGGTCGGCGAAGTTGGTGGAGTGGTTGGCGAGGCTGGTGCAGTGGTCAGCGAGGCTGGTGTAGTAGTCGTTGCGACTCCAGCCCACGCATACTCGATGGTGAAGTCGCGTAGAGCTGCCACCGAACCATCATCCGCCACCTTGTCCCACGCCCAGCCACGACCTTCGTCGAACACCACGCCACGCGCCACTCGCGCACGATGCGTCATCGGGTCGAACACGCGATAGGCCTTAGGCCCTTAAGCGTAGCCAATGAAGACCCCAGGTGAGCTGCGATCGTCGAGCTTGCCGACATGGTCGAGCTCCTTAACGAATGCCATGTATCCGAACACCCGTAGGTAGCCGATCGCCGGCTTGCGCCCGTACCAGGCCTCATACGGCGTCTTGCCGTCGAGCTCCTTGGTCGGCGAGCGGTTCAGCAGGTGCACGGCGGTCATCACCGCCTCACCCCAGTAGATCGCCAGCATGCCCCGTTGCTTGAGAATGGCACGGGCGGTGGCGACCACTGTCTGGTTGCAGCACTCGACGACGCCGTTCTACCATGGAGTGTATGGCGCGGAGTAGTGGCGCTGAACCCCCTTGTTGGCGTAGTATGCCGCGAACTCAGCCGCCGTGAACTCGCCGCCGTTGTCCATGCATAGCACCAGAAGCCTGTGGCCGCACTCCTTCTCGGCAACGGCTTGATGACACTTGATGGCATCCGCTGCTGCCGCCTTGGTGTTGAGTAGGACTGCCCACATATCGTAGGACACATTGTCGACAAGGAGGAGGAAGTAACGCCATCCTCTAGGTGTGGCCGGAATCACTGGTCCGCAGAGGTTGGCGTGCACAAGCTCCAGCTTCTGCTTGGTGTGGAAGGTCGCCTGGCAGGGAAAGGGTAGCTGCCGCTGCTTGGTGAGGACGCAGGTGTCGCAGAACTGCTCCACATGGTCGACGTGCAGCATGCCCGGCACCATCTCCTTGTTGTCGAGCAGCTTGAAGGCCTCAAAGTTAAGGTGCCCGAAGCACTCATGTCACCGCCAAGTGTCATCATCATGACGGGCTGCAAGACACACAGGCTGCGCCACCTACATATGGAGAACGTAAAGGCGATTGGTGCCTCTATTCACCTTAGGGAGGAGTCGGCGATGGCGATCCCAGATGCGCAGCATCCCATGCTGGATCTCAATGCACGAGCCGTTTTCATCTAGCTGTTCCAAGCTAATGATGGAGTTCCTCAACGCGGGGATGTAGTAGACACCGGTGAGCATCCAATGCTCGCCAGTCTTGGCGGTGAAGACAACCGAGCCGACCCCCTTGATCTCGATGGCGGAGGCATCGCAGAACTTGACGTAGCCTCGCACGCTGGAGTCCAAGTCTGAGAAGAACTCATGTCGACCAGTCATATGGTGGCTGGCACCGGTGTCGAGGAACCAACCATCGATCTTGTCATCACCGGGGCCAGTGCCGAGGAAAGCGTGGGCACGCGGCTCGTCAAGGTGGAGCAGAGCGGAGCCAGCCGACGAGGGAAGGGGAAAGCTTGAATCTTTCTCCTCCTCCCCTATTTCTTGCCGTAGCTCAACGCACCCGTGCACCAAGAACAAGGCATGATCCTGCCCCTCTACTTGCGCGACATGGGCTTCCCTGCCGAGGTATGGAGGAAGGCGGCAGTTCTTGGCCCAATGGCCAGTCCTGCCGCAGTTGAGGCAGGTATCATCCCGGGTTGCCTTGGGCTAGGCGGCGCTACCACCATCAGCACCAGCCTGCCCCCGGGGTCCCTTATCCTCCTTCTTCTTGCCACCGCCTGGTCAGCGACGACGCTCCCTGGGCAGACCAGAGCCGGAAGCCTCGTCCTTCTTCTTCTTCTTGTCAAAGGCATGCCACTGCTCGGCTATGGCGAGCAGCTTGCCTCCGACGGTGCTTAGCTCGGTGTGAGATGCCTCCTCGCGATCTTGCACCACCTTGATCCTCCCGGTGACCTCCACGATGGAGAGCGCCTCGAAGTCGAGGAGCGTCTCGATTGCCAGCATGATCTGGGAGTACTTCTTCGGGATGCAGCGCAGGAGCTTCTCCACCGCGCGAGCATTGATGATGTCGGTGTCGCGGTTTCGCTCCATCTGCTCCTTCAGGCTAGAAAGATGAAAGGCAAAGTCCTCGATTTGCTCACCGTGGTTAAAGGCGAGGCCTTCCCACTCCTGTTAGAGCCACTGTAGCGTCGCTCGACGGATGCGGTGGTCACCGAGACGCGCGGTGGCGATGGAGTCCCAGGCCTCCTTTGTCATCACCTTGTTGGCGAGGGAGGCGCCGATCTCCAGTGGCACGGTGGCGCACAACGCCTCCAGCAACCGCCAGTCATCGTGGAACTCGATATCTCCAAACTCAACCGCGTCCCAGATCTGTTGGGCCTGCATCGTCAGCTCCTGCTGCTGCTGCTTCACCGGGGTTCCTCACCGCACCAGCAGGGGCAGCAACGGCGCGCGCGCTCTCGATCTGGCTGGCGGTGGACATGGCTGCTCACCGGACTCTGAACAACTCCGGTTCTGATAGCAGTTGTAGGCCAGGAACCACGAAAATAGATCTCAGATCTAGATTGGATATTTTTCCTTCAAAAGTCATTTGGAGCAAATGAATGGAGAAGCTTTCAAATCCCTATGGAATGGGTTGTTCCACAAGAATTTTGGAGGATTTGTAACATAATTGTCTATCCTCATGGAAAAGTTTATTTAATTTGTGTCTATCTTTCTCCTCCAATTCATGTGTTTTCCTTACGCTCCATCTAAACAATCATTCATGCAGTTTCATGTGCTCCAACATTTCATAGGATTCAACATGATAAGACATTTTATTTCGAAACATAGTACAGACGCAGACACTTATATACACGTGCATACACTTATTCGGTTATTCCTATGAATACACAAATATGAACCATACCCCTGTGAGCTCCTCTAAGAGACTCTGGGGCCAGTGTATATTGAACTGAAGAAGTCACTACTGACGTCTCGTTGTCGTGGCACGTCGCCTACAACCGAATGGATAATTGGTCATGAATGCAAGCATCCGTGTTGAGATCAAAGACTTGAATCTAGGTGGGAAGGTTCCACCACAAGGGGCTTAACCAGGTAAGATACACTCGGTTTGCCATGCTGAAGACATTCCAATCATGCGTTTTTTCTTATTCCCATTTTTGAGAATCCAACGTTCCAAAGAGGCCCTCACTGTGAGAATGCAAGAAGGCTTAGGTTCAATGTGAGAGGCAAAATCAAGTGGCTGCGGAAAGGGAAGACGCATGATGGTATATTCATGATGGATCTCTTCGATCATGAGCACCTAGTTGAGATGCTGGTCCACTGTATAGATTAATTCTTGTGTACGAACGCATGCATAACATATACTCCATGATGAATAGGTAGTAGGGTAGTGGAGCAAAAAGGCTAAGAGGAGCTGCATGCACGGGAAAGTTACATTTAAGAGTTATGATTGATGTTATTGCGGGTATGGAAACTTCGCTGGTAAGATAGTTGAAAAATAGTATAATATTCTTGCAAGAGGTCAGATTCGTACCTCTGATAAATTATCTGCGCTCATATTGTACATGAATTTAGTGAAAATGCATATTATCACGTAATATCAATGAAATTTGATTTGTCTTAGAGAACTACAAGAAAAAAATAATGGCCCACATGTAAACTGAACCTTTTCGTGGAAGGTATGGTCCCTTGTGGAACAATGAAAAAATGGAGAAATTCTAGAGGATTGGAATCCTATAGGTAAATTTTCTATGAAGCTTTTTCGAACAAATGATTGGGTTCCTACAAATCATATGAAATTAATATGGAATGGCTTGTTTCTAAGGAATTTTTTGAGGAATTCTACTACCATGAGGTTGAACCTCATGAAAAGTTTTGTTTATGTTCACTAGTACAGAGACGGCCTTTACTCCTGGTGGGGAACCCCCTCTAGTCCCGGTTTCCCACCCGGGAGTAAGCATCTGGAACTAAAGGGGTCCTTTAGTCCCGGGACAGGAACCGGGATTAAAGGGGGACCTTTAGTCCCGATGGGTAACACCAACCGGGACTAAAGGTGCCTTCTGACCTGCCACGAGGCCGACACCATTTAGTCCCGGTTGGTAATACCAACCGGGACTAAAGGTTATTTTTTTTTCTTTTTTCTTTTCTTTTCATTTTTTTGTTTTCTTTTCAAAATAGGTTTTCGAAGTCGTATTAGTATGTTTCGGTTTAAGCACAATGAACGTATTAAATGACACAATTCAAGCATAGAACTATATATATATATATATATATATATATATATATATATATATATATATATATATTACATGCATGCATGCATATGTGTATTTTATATTATATTATTTCATGTGTATATATTACAAAAGATTGCATTACAGTTGTTGTGATATAACAAGTTTCCTCTCATCCTCTAGCTTGGCTTCCATGGCAGTATTGGGTCGAAGTAGAACTCGCCCTTGGAATCGATGACCTGGTCATTAAAAAATCCGGCTATAGACTCTTGAATTGCTTTGATCTGGTCTTGTCGTATGACCTTTTTCTCCAACCATCGAGCCTACAGGTTTGAATTAAAGGAAAATAAATTAATATATGTACATACATATATATATATATATATATATATAAAGACATAGTAACGCAATCAATAATAATAATTAAATGAATATATAGTGTATTTTTGACGTACTTTGAGTCTCTCTGTAGGAGTTCTTTGAGAGACCTCCTTGATAAACTTGCAAACATAGTAACCACAGTAGTTGTTCCCCTGTTCCTGCTTTAGACACCACTTTACGAGAAAAAGATTTGTCATCCTATCTGGTGATCCGGTGAAAGCTATATGTTTAATTAATAAAGATGATGCGATTTAGGGGACTTACTTTCAAAGGGATTACATTCAGTGGCGCTTGTTTACTCACCGTGTGAATACTGCTTGTTTACTAGAAAAAATGCGTCGAATTAATCCTGTCGATTCCACGCTAGGCTAAAAATTTCGCACCTATAAAAGCTTATATGAAAGTGCAGAAAACAAACAATATCTCTGTTGATTTGTTTTTATAAAGGGTACAACTAAATGAAAAATGATGAAACTGACATAGTAATATTACTGATTAGCTAATACGATTCAAAGATGACGATAGATATTTTCCATTTCTAAAAAAAAGGTTCGCTTTGCCTCTATGCTATAATCTACTCTGCTCAGAATGTCAATAGACTTTTTGGAAGTCATCATCTCCATCTTGATGTCATTTTGACGAACAGTGTCAACAGGAGAACAATATAGCATTTGAATAAAAATAAGTTAGCTGCAAATATTAATATGTCAACGTAGAACACGGCAGACTCAAAATCACTAGGGTCCTCTGAATAGCATTAACAAGTAGACGTCTCAATTCTACAACAAATAGTCAAATTGAGGGAGCCTCGAGCCAAAAAAAAGATACAAGTTTGTATCTTTTTAATTTATTTTTAATTGAAAAAAACATATTAGATAAGCTGAACCTTGCATGTATTAATATTACCATATTTCTCTTGGTAAAGCCATATATTTAACATTCTCAAATTCCACTGAATGATACAAAAGACACGAATGTTGGTATTTGGTATATTTAACATCAGTTTTCTAGTCTTACATTAGAGACTCGTTTCAATTCTCTCACTAATTAAGGTGCATCTTTTATGCTGTTTTGGCATAGTGGTGGATGTCTTCCCCCATATGGAATGCCTATTTCCACATGCCTTTAGCTAGAGGCGACTGGCTCAGCCACCTTTGCAAATCCAATACATCCGCCACTAAAATGATTTTTGTAGTAGTCACGGAATCTCTAGCCAATCTTTTGATACTTCACATCTGATAGTTTGGTCCATGTATCAATCACTATATTATGTAGTTCTTTGATCTTGGTATTTCAAGGGTGCAAGCTTTAGTTAGGAGCACCATAATGTTGTAACTGTACGTTGCATCCTAATGTACATTATACTGCACGTGTGGCCTGCTAGTGATGTATGAATGTGAATATAGTTTTTTTTGGAAGACTACCACTTTGAAGTCGCTCTAATAACTCCCCGAGGCCTACACATAATACATAGGATTACATTCTTGGTGGTGGTGACTTTTATTGTTGAGCTTATGTTTCCGCCACTCACCTCCCAAAGCAAACGTCATAAAAAATCCTCTACTTGAAAAGTTCAACCTGTTGCTTTGGTTACACAATGAATATTTTTATTAAATAAATATGTAGAGAGATAGAATGTTGTGTAAGCCTTTTATTATATGTCATGTCATAAGCCTCAACATATATATCTATAATAACTATATTTTTGTCATGCCGATAATATAAGTCTCATGGATGCCCTTTTGTGTTTAGAATTGGCATTTAAGTAAAACTTTTTTGTGAGTCTTGTGTGGCAATTGTTACTGTCTGAAATAAGTGATGTCTGATTCTTCTTTCATGAAGAGGATGAAACTGGATTTTTTTTTCTACTATCTAAAAAAACGATGTGAATTCGACCATGCTCCTGCTTCTTCATCTCCATAATCTTGTGTTCCTCCTCCATCCTCGTGGCTGTGCAGCATAGCTTGCATAACTGCCTAGTTTCTCCTTATTAGATGATGGCCAAAGAGCTGCTGCACAAATTTTAAAAGCGTAACATATTGATACTGATTATAACTAGTATCAAATCATGCATGATTTCACGTTTGATCCTAGTAAAAAAAGGGCTTCTATTCCCGGCTGCCAACCCCCTTTATTCCCGGTTACGCAGCCGGGAATAGGAGTTCGGGAATAAAGGGTTAGTAGCCGGGAATAGAAGTGGACCTTTAGTCCCGGTTGGTGATACCAACCGGGACTAAAAAGGTAGCCACGCCAGCGCCTGGGCTGGCCCTTTTATTCCCGGTTGGTATTACCAACCGGGACTACAGGGTCTTTTTTTTCTTTTCCTGCTTATTTCAATTGATGATTCTTTTTTGTTTTAATTTGGTTTTCGAATACGCATTATTCGCTGCAAAGTAATATACGTATACGCGCGCGTACTGTAAAGTTTTCGCTCGATCAATGCACGCAAGCAACACAAGTAAAAGTAAACTAAAACATAATATTACATTTCATCGTCACATGTAAAGTTTGCATTAATTGTACATTTCATCATCACATGTTCTTTGGATCAATATGAAATTTGGCTTTCATCATCACATATTTGGGTCATAGTAAAACTCGCCGTCGGGAGTTAAGACCTGATCATTCAGAAATCCACCTATTGTCTCTTGGATTGCTTTGAGATGGTGTGTGTCCAGGGTTTTTTCCTTCAACCAACGAGTCTTCAATTTGAGATATGAGATAAAGAAAAAGTATATTAGTATATATATATGTATCAAGAATAATGATAAATAAATTGTATCTATCACGAATATATATATATAAATATATGTATGAAGAATATATATATATATATATATATATATATGTGTGTGTGTGTGTGTGTGTGTGTACACTTACCCTTTTTTGCTCTAGACTAGTTCTTTTTTAGCACACTCTCATGAACTCGCAAACATAGTATCCACAGAGATTGGTCCCCTGGGGCTGCAGCAGAACCCACTTTACGAGAAAAAGATTCGTCATCATCCGAGCATAGAGAAATTGAACTAAGGTAGGTATATTGTACTTACTTTGTATAGCACTACTTTCAGTGGCACTTTGCGTTTCATATGGTGTTCTTGACAGACCTTTTTCCAACAACTACCAAATAACATAAAAAATAGTTGGACCATTAATTTGCATGCAGAGAGACTGGAATAGTTTTGCTAGTGAGACTGCAATTACCTCTGAATAATATCTATCATCTCTTGGAACTCTTTTTGCTCTTTTCTCATCGAGTCCATGATGCCTAGAAGACCTTTCTCCAGATCTAGTTCCATCAATATCCAGTGTTCACTGCCATGTCCATTAACACTCATTAATTAGCTAACAGGTACAGTGAACATATATATATGGATACACGATTGTCGACATTATGAACACTTACCTGAAGTTATAGGGGAAGAGTATACATTTCTTGTCATGTTGCTTCTCTAAGAACATCTTGATATTAGCCTCCGTTTCTGCTTTCCATGTTGGTTGGGGTTTAGGGTTTTCGAATACGATATGTGGATCAATGAAACCAATATCAATACACCCTCTCTTTTTGCACTCTCCCATCTCAAACCTGCATCATATATATAGAGTGAGGATAATAAACACAGACATGTACGTATGTAGCGACTTATTATTAATTAGTAGAAAGAATCACTTACAGACAATAGCAGCTGATGAGAGTCTTGTCGAGAGAGTTCCGGTGGACTAGTTGGTGTAATTCAGCAAACTCAATGTACATAACATCATCGCCACGGAACCAATGGTCGTCTTTGATTCTGACAGAAATATAGAACTCTTTCCGGTGACACGCGTCGAGGTACAAGGTGTTTAGCTTGAACAATTGTGTACCTAGTTCATTGATGGTCTTAGGATTACATAGACTCCTGCCATGCTCATATTTCTGCCATTCATCCGCTACCGGCGCACTTTCGAAGAGGAAATCGCCAAGGTCAATACCTCTCATAGCATAAAAGTTAGCAAGTTCCGCCATATCCACTTCTTTATCAGCAGGTATTTCCATCATATCCAGCATATCTATGTTTGAACCATATTCATTAGCAATAACTAGAGGAGGGACTGATTGCAATTCTTGTTCTCCGAGTTGTGCAACAGTTTTTCCTGCTTTAGCAGCTTTCTCGATTATCTTGCTAAGAGTGCGGTCAAAGTCTGATGGTGGCGAGGGCTTACAAGCTTGCCGCCTCTTTTTCTGTTTAGCTTCCACCATCCGCCTTAGTTTAGCTGGAGGTAGGTGGAAGTGCTTCTGCTCCTGCTGCTTCCTCTTCCCTGTGCCTGAGAAGAATGCTTCGACGGTTTTTTAACTGCATCATGTAACTCCTCTTTACTCATTTCACCAGGCAATTTATGTGGAATTGGCCTTGGTTTCATGAGGGCCTTCTTGGTCATCTTCGCTGGCGGGGCAGATGGTTTATTTGTTTGCATCCGTCTTCCCTGGTTCATGGGAGGAGGTGGGGGAACAGGCGTTGGAGACCTTCGAGGCGGCGTTGGGGAACGCCTTGGATGCGGTGGCGGCGGCGGTGGAGACCGTCTTGGAGATGGTGGGGGAACAGGCGTTGGAGACCTTCGAGGCGGCGTTGGAGAACACCTTGGAGGCGGTGGCGGCAGCGGTGGAGACCGTCTTGGAGATGGTGGGGGAATAGGTGTTGGAGACCTTCGAGGCGGCGTTGGAGAACGCCTTGGAGGCGGTGGTGGCGGCGGTGGAGACCGTCTTGGAGATGGTGGGGATGCAGCCATGTCTTCTACCCCATCGTAACCGCCGCCCAGAGCACTATGCTGGTCTGGTGATTGTACTATTGGACTTAGGTTGGGGGAGGCCCTGCTGTGTGCGTACAGAAGACAATGAGTCAATTGTTATTTAAGAGGCAATATAAAATTAATAAAAAAATTGTTTCATTCACTTTCATCTGTACCTATTGTGCGGCAACGGCTTCCCGGGAATATTGATGTAGCGCTTGCGCCATGCAATGAATGACTTCTCTGCTTCTCCCACGGTCTTCTCCCCATCACCTCCATGAATGTCAAGAGGCACATCACTAAAACCTTCAATAGCTTTATCCACCGAGACGGTAGCATATCCAGCTGGTACTACTGCCCCATGGATTCTTGGTGTCTTGGTACGGTCGATAGGGTTTACAACACCAATAGCCACCTTCACTGTGCCATTATCTTTTGGAATGTGCAGCTCACATGATGTAAAAGGTTCAGTGACGTCATCCACGGGGAAGCGCAGCTCTGCATCTTTTATGGCATCAGGCAGCTCCGTAGAAGCACAACTGCTTCTTAACTGATCGGGAGGGCTAATTTTGATTCCCGGAGCTATTGTAATCCCATGGGCACTCAATTGTATTTGCACTTGCCTTGTGACTTCCTCTTGTATTTTCGCTTGCATTTCTTTTTCTTGTCTTTGTGATTCAAGCACTGCTTCCCATGACTCAATAACATATTGCTGCAAGATGCGGATCCTCTCTACCTCCTCATCCTTCCGTCTCTGGCGGCTTCTGTACGAATCGATCCATTCAGGGAAACCTTGCACCCACGGAATGGCCCCTTTGCCTCTAGTTCGTCCACAATGCTCAGCAGTCCCGATGGAATATGTCAGTTCATCTTTCTCTCTGTTGAGCTAGAATAGTCCACTATCTCTAGCTTTTAGAATTTGAATCAACCTTTTTGTTGCTCTTTTGAGTTTTGTGCCATGGACGAGCTTCCCGGTGACTGGGTCCAATCCTCCCCCATGACCTAAAAACCAACGCTTTGTGCGTTTAGGCCACGGTGCTGATTCAGGTACGAGCCCCTTGGCAATAAGGTCTGCTTCCATTTTTTGCCACTTGGGAACGGAAGTCGCGTAGCCACCTGATCCCATGTTATGGTGGTATTGCTTTTGTCTAGAATTCTCTTGGTTCCTTCTTGCCCGTTCCGCACCATCTTCTGATGTCTTGTACTGTACAAATTCCTCCTAGTAGGGCCTTGCCTTCGTGATTGGGCCCTTATCGTTCCAATTTGGAGTCTTGTTCTTCTTGACGTATGATTTGTACAGCTGCTTCTTCCAAGATTGGAATTGGGTGGCCATCTTCTTCATTGTCCAATGCCTAACTCGCTCCGTCAACCTTTCGTGGGTGATGTCTTCATGATAATCATCTATTTGGAGCGTGAAATGTGCAAGAACATCTTGCCAAATCAGCTCCTTATCCTTATCAGAGACATAACTAATATGAGGAGCATTGTTATTTTTTTCCATTCACGAGCATTGATCGGGAGCTTGTCCCTTACAAGGTACCCATAGTGGTACACGAATTTCTGTGCATATTGTCCTAGTGGTTCACCTGTAGCCACGTTGAATTCTGAGATGATGTAGCAGCCTTCCAACGGCTTTTTGGCCCCTCGAACATTCTTTGTGTTCCCCATCGTCATCGTCGATCCAGACGGCTATGTACGCATAGAAACACAAAAGTATTATAAAACGAAGGTCGATCCAGTGGCTACATGTATGCATAATAAATAAATGAGAGCTAGATATTGAGAAATATATACCTCACCAGAATTATCTTCATGAACAACTTCCTCAATAATATGATCGAGATTCAAGTATTGACTCCCGTCGTCTTCCTGCTGGTCATTATCAACATCGGCACAATGTTTAGTGCCAGCGTTGATAATATCCATCATTTCCGCCTCCAGGTCATCGTCTCTCGGGTCGGCCTTAGAGAGCCTAAATAATTATAAAACAATAATTATGCAATTAGGGTTTCATAGACATTTCATACACATTTCGGTGCGGTGGTGCCTACGCGGGGCGGCCGGCCAGCGTCGGTGGCCGGGGAGGGTTTAGAGTGGTTTAGGGTGGTTTAGGGTTTAGGGTTTAGGGTGGTTTAGGGTTTAGGGTATAGGCCACATGGTATCAGAATATAACACAATTGATTTTTTTTCCTAAGGAAAAATTATACATGTATACATTAATTGATATATATATATACACACATTAATTTCATACATATATACATTAATTGATATATATACACATTTCATACATACATAATTCCATACATATATACATTAATTGATATATATATATACACATTTCATACATATATAATTTCATACATATATACATTAATACACATTTCGTCAATATAATTCATAAATATAATAAATATAATATATATATATATACCGGCAGTTTAGAATTAATGGAGTGCTGGCGACGGGCGGTGGTGGACAGCGGCGCTGGATCGAGGCACGGCGGCTCGGCCGGGAGTGGCGTCGTCAGCGCTACTCCGGCGAGGTGTGGATGGGCGTCGGGATGCCCTCCGGTGAGGAAGAAGGCGCGGCGTCGGGCCGGGGTGGCCCAGGAAAGTGAAATCGGCGGCGGCGTGGCGCGCGCGCGGGGTCGGGGGCAGCCAGGGGCTCCTCCTTGAGGGGCGCGGCATCGGGGCTACTTCGGCGAGGTGGGCGGGCGTCGGGGTGCCCTCCTGTGAGGAAGGCGGTGTCGGGGGTGGCTAGGAAGGCAAAATCGGCGGCGGTGTGGCGCGCGTGGGGCGTCGGGGGTGGCCGGGGGCTCCTCGGTGAGGGGCACGGCGTCGGGGCTACTCCGACGAGGTGGGCGAGCCTTGGGGTGCCCTCCGGTGAGGAAGGCGGCGTCGGGGGTGGCCGAGGAGGCAAATCGGCGGTGGCGGAGCTCTGGGGACACGCTGAAGACGAAGACAATCGATGAGGAGGAAGAGAGAAGAGAGGCAGCGGTATATAGGAGAGGGACCTTTAGTCCCGACTCCATCCACTGTCCGGGACTAAAGCACCTTTAGTCCCGGCTCCTGCCACCAGCCGGAACTAAAGGGGGGACCTTTAGTCCCGGCTGTTGAAAGGAGCTGGGACTAAAGGATTTTTTGGCGGGCCGCCAAATGCAGCCCACCTTTAGTCCTAGCTGGTGGCAGGAGCCGGGACTAAAGGTGGGCTACATTTTCATTTTCTGCAAACTTTTAAGCAGATCAGTTTATTTTATATATGTTTTGTATTTAAATGTTTAAGTCTTATTATTTGCGCAGTAAATTCAATACTAGGCATAAATTTTTTTAGAAAAAGTAATAAACTTTATTTTTATTTACTGCACACAAAAAAAAATATGTGACCTAAACTATTGTGTTTTTTATTATAAATGTTGAACATAATGCAACTAATACTCACTATTTTCGTTAATGCAAAAATGTAGACTTTAATTGAAATTATTAAATTTATTGGTTTTCGACAGGAAATTAGTTTTCACGTAATTGTAACGTAAATCTTTAGGTTCTTCATTAATCATTGTATATTTAATCAGTGAGTTTGGGCGGAAATTCAATTAAAGTTAAAAAAGTACCAAACCACCTCAGAAAAATCTTAAACTTGGTGGTGGCTACACACAGGGCATTTGTAGTCTTGAGAAAAAGTTTGAGACAAATCCGGCACTAGAAAGCACATGGACCTCAGAATCTCAGAGAACCTAGGTGTATAGATAGGGTTCAACGAAAGGTTCTATATACCACTGTGAAGCACGTGGACTTCGCCTATGTCGAAATGGCTTAAATTTTTTTTGGCAGTCATTTACACGCAAAATATGGCCCCACACAAGATCTTAGGTTTTTCTGATAATTATTTTTATTATTACATTTTTCTTTGTGCCGCGTGAGACGAAATACGGCGAATTACATATTCAAAACAATATAATTTTGCATCAACCTCCACAAATATTTGTCTCCTAGGGCACAAGAGACCATTTGGCAAAGTTTGGTACCATTCCGTATCTTTTCGGGGGTGGACTCAGTTCAACGTATAATTAATCGGTGAAGTCGCGTGGAAATTCAATTAAAGTGAAAAAATTACCAAACCAATTCAGAAAAATCTCGAACTTGGTGGTAGCTTCACACTGGGCATTTGAAACCCTGATAAAAATTATGAGATCAATCAGGCACTAGAAAACACATGGACCAGAAAATTCAAAGTATAGTTAACAAAAGAATATAATCAATTAAATGGTCTTTTCTCTTATTAAATAAATGTTTGGGTGCCTTCTTGTCGAGAAAGTGACTTAGTTCAGATGGCTAGCTAGTGCGTTGCGGTTTGGACCTTGGCTATGAGGTCGTGGGTTCAATGCCTGGCTGCCCCATTTTTTTTTGTCCAGCGCGACTATATTATTTTATCAAGTAAGATTTTATCCCGGTTATATCCCAGAGCCGGGACTAAAGGTCATCCTTTAGTCCCGGCTGGAGCCTCAAGCCGGGAGTAAAGATTTATTCCTGGTTGGAGGGTCCAGCCGGGACTAAAGGATAACCTTTAGTCCCGGCTCTGGGCAATAACCGGGACTAATTGTTGCCTGCCGTCGCCACACACTTGGGGCAGGAACTTTGTATCCTTGTTTGAGGATACAACCGGGACTAATAGTCCCTTTAGTCCCGAACACAAAAATACCGGGACTAAAGGCAAAAATAGAGGCGGGATGAAAGGTCTGTTTTCTAGTAGTATATATGTGCCATATTTATTCTGAATGGACAACAGTTGGTGATGATTAAGGTGTACGTAAAAGCGAAGTGGTTATCATGCTACACTATCTTAAATACTACTATGTGGTTAAGTATAATCATGCTACGTTGATAATGCTCGCCAGTGCATGGGCTAACCGAGCTATTAGTTGGCATAAAAGTGAATATCTCAAGAATCTTAGAAGTGGATCACAGCATGCATAGAAAGTTACGAAGTCATCGATCAGATTAAAGGGTACGTAAAAGCGAAGTGGTTATCATGCCACACTATCTTAAATACTACTATGTGGTTAAGCATAATCATGCTACGTTGATAATGCTCGCCAGTGCATGGGCTAACCGAGCTATTAGTTGGCATAAAAGTGAATATCTCAAGAATCTTAGAAGTGGATCACAGCATGCATACAAAGTTACAAAGTCATCGATCATTTCTTCCCCCAATTTTTATGCCGCCACTCACCGAATCGGGAGCCAAGGGTTGGCAAGGAAATGAATGGACGGAGGCTTGCCCAAAAACTTTTGCAACTTGGATGCTGATGAAAGTGGAGAGACGGCCTAGAGAGCCAAAGCAGGAGAGACGACTTGCCGGCTGTCAGAACTATGATACTTGGAGAAAAGCATAAAATCATGGTACTACTCGTGCAAGTTGTATACAAGTCGTATATAGCCGCAAGTCGTACATAAGCTGGAGAGACGACTTGCCGGCTGTCAGAATTATGTATCTCCCTGTGTGCCGCAACAACCTATATAAGCTGTAGGGGGTTCCCCATAGCGATGCCTCCACAGGCAAGCAGCTTAAGGTATAAATGCAATTACAATTTAATTTCTAGCAATCACTGTGATGGGAAATACTAGTAGCTTAGCATCAATCTGTCATCTTTAGCGATTTGTGTACTTATCTCTTCTATATAATGCAGAATAATTAGTTATCCTTGTCACATTACGCATTATGCAGCAATCCATTCATTTGTTCAGTGTGATAAGACTGCCTTTATGTCTCTATCTTTATTCTAGAAGTAAATTTCACAAATCTACCAAAAATTTGATATAATACTCACAAACCTACAATGTTTTTGCCCATTTCATAAACCCACTATTCTATTATAGGTCACAGTATCACAAAACTACAACTTTGTGATCATTTCATTTTCATGATCAGCCAGGCCCACATCTAAATGACATGTTCATGACCAGCTAGGTCCACATGTCAAATTTGATGAACTGTCACTAGCATGTGGGCCTAATTGGTCGTGGAAAAGGAATAGCCGCAAAATTGTAGTTTTGTGACATGACAGTCTAAAATAGTGGTAAGTTTGTGAAATTGATACAAAACGTGGTAGGTTTGGACTATTAGCCTAAGATATTGGAAGGTTTGTTAAATTTACTCTTATTTTGGTTAATTGTATGAGCCTGCTTTGAACTAGTAGATTGTTTTTTTTTGTGAATAATGAGTAGATTATTGGTATGGACACGATCCATCTTTTGTAATTGTAGTTCGTGAGCCCCCCATGAAATATTTGCCACTGATTGGCCGGAGGCGGATTTTGAGGCACATGACACCATTGTTGAGCTCTGATCGAGAGGAACTGAAGTCACTAAGACATCATGTCTGTAAGGCCAGTCCCAGTGGGAGTTTGATCATAGTTTCATTCTCATTTAATGAGATGCCACATAAGAGTTTTTTATGATGTGGCAACGTTTTTAAGAAGAGAGAGAAGTGAGTTTCATACGGATGAAACTCTTTTGACATGGTTACCAACTTTCTATGAGTCATAAAATTAAATGTCCATGAAATTGTAGGATGAAACTTTCCATTAAGAGGGGGTGTTTCATCCATATTTCATTTCATTCTATATGACATGCCAGTCTTAGAAACAAACTTCTCATAGTCAACACGCATATTAGTTGAAATTGATCTCACATATAGGATATGACCATGGCACAACTTCTATATATGTGCCATGGATCAGACCAGCATCTTTTAGACACGAAACCCTTGCCTGTTTAGTTAGTGACATTATTTAGGATGGGTGGAATATCTTTAACACCTAGAAGTGGAATATATGAATTAATTAGCATATCTAAAAACACTAGTGTGAGAATAATTTAGGATTATTTTGTTCCTAGCTATTGTAGCCTCCAAGCAACATGCATGCGGAAAGTAATGTACGTAACCACACTTCAATTAATGACTCAAAGCTGATGCACGCTCCTGGCGTTTATTACTTGTACAAATTGACATAAAAATGGATACAATCTCAAGATTCTAAAGATCATGCCTTCTCATATATTGGGTGTTTCTAATAGTCCTCTTGCAACAAATCAATTTTCGTCACTCATATACCGGCCGGGTCCTCTTTTTGAGAGTCCAAGTGCTTACGTATTTGTCCATAGATAGTTAGTACAAATACACACTTTATTACCACTAATAACAGAGTCTTACATGGTTATAGGTCTTACATAGAGTGGCCATAGGCCTTTACATTACACATGTGAGTCCTACGACGGTACTACAGCAGAGATAGCACATGCCTGTCGACTACATGGATGCTGGGTATCCTCACCTCATGGAAAATAGATAGCACATGTCTGTCGACTACATGGATGTTGGATATCCTCACCTCAAGGAAAATCACCCAACCAGGAGGGGGTGGTCTGATCCAACTACTCGAAAGGCCCAATCGGACAAGGGTATCTCATCTACTTGGATGACAAGGTGTACCAAGACATACATGGAAACCGACTCGACTTCATATGTTGTAACTGACTAGATTTCCTTTTAACAAACTAGAAAACCTACGTGCAAACCGATCAGGACCCTATCTGTAACAACCCTACCCCCGGACTATATAAGGAGGGGTAGGGAGCCCTTGATCAGTATCTCCTGACCCCATAGACGCATAGTTGCGATCTCCTACTCGCAACCAACCCCAGCACACGGTGTACAAGCAGCAAAGATCATCATATGCACTAGACGTAGGTTACCCTGTGACTGAACCAGTATAAATCTGTGTCTTGTATGCTACCTCCTGATCTACTGCACGTGATACAACAATTACTAGTCGGACGTAAAAAACGATGAAAGCTAGAGTGCCAGGTAGGGAAACAACATGCCCAAATCAATCCTAATAGATTAGATGGGTTTCTTCATCAATAGCACCAATGATCTTACTCTGGGCGACAATATCACCTTCGGCAACCTGGACTTCATCACCGACTCGGCAGGACGCATACCCTCACCGCTATCTTCGACAGCAACCAAGCTTTTTGACTTCAGGGGCTTGGACTCCACCATTATCAACTCAGAAGCCCACGGTGGCAGGCGGTGGCCCGCCGCAGCACTCGTCATCCTACCACGGCACACGACAGCCCGCCACGGCACTCGGAAGCCCGCGATGGCCAGCGGTACCACCGCGACACTCGTCATACTGCAGCGGCACTCGACAGCCCGCCATGGCACTCGGAAGCCCGAGGCAGCAGGCGGAAGCTCGCCGTGGCACTCGGAAGCCCGCGGCGGCAAGCAGAAGCTCGCCATGGCACTCAGAAGCACGCGGCGGCAGGCGGAAGCCGCTTGCGTGAAACCAGAGAACTATGACTATAGAAGAAGCACTTGGGCTTGATGACAAGAGGCATCTGGGACACTCGGAGCACTCAGACACATAAATCACTCGCATTCAGACTTCAACTATGATTAACCCTCCATCTGATTCTCCAAATTGCACAGAGGCTCAGGGGCTACTGTCAACTACATGGATGTAAACCTTTCAGGACTCTATATGTAACAACCCTACCCCCGGACTATATGAGGGGTAGGGATCCCCTGATCGGTATCTCCTGAACCCATAGACACATAGTTGTGATCCTCTACTCGCAACCGACCCAAGCGCACTGCACACAAGCAACAAATATCATCACATTCACTGGACGTATGGCACTCCATGCCTGAACTAGTATAAATCTGTGCCCCATGTGCTACCCCCTGATCTACTGCGCATGATACAACAATTACTGGTCGGACGTAAAATACGACAACAATGTCTACAAGCAAACTTGGGCGTTGGATGAAACCCTAGTCTTTGTAGTTTCCTTCAACATTGGCGGTGAAGTCATATTCATGCTCTTCATTTGTAAATCATCAACGGGTGAGCGAGTACTTAAGATACTCGGCAAGTGCTAACATAAAAGGGTCATAGAAGCATAGGGATTTTCAAGCAAAAGCCATAGGTTTTAGGGCCTCTTTGGAACATAGGATTTTGGAAACAATGTATGAATAGGAAAAAACATAGGAATAGAATGCCCAAACATCTTGAATCCTATGGATTGAAAAAACACATAAAACTGTAAGATCGAGTGCTTAGATGGAGTGTAGGAAAAACATAGGAATCCAATGGGAGAGAGTAACACAAACAAAACTTTTCATGAGGTTCAACCTCTTGGTAGTAGAATTCCTCAAAAAATTCCTATGAAACAAGCCATTCCATATTAATTTCATATGATTTGTAGGAACCCAATCATTTGTTTTGGAAAAAGCTTCATAGAAAATTTACCTATAGGATTCCAATCCTCTAGAATTTCTCCATTTTTTCTTTGTTCCACAAGGGACCATACCTTCCACGAAAAGGTTCAGTTTACATGTGGGCCATTATTTTTTTCTTGTAGTTCTCTAAGACAAATCAAATTTCATTGATATTACGTGATAATATGCATTTTCACTAAATTCATGTACTATATGAGCGCAGATAATTTATCAGAGGTACGAATCTGACCTCTTGCAAGAATATTATACTATTTTTCAACTATCTTACCAGCGAAGTTTCCATACCCGCAATAACATCAATCATAACTCTTAAATGTAACTTTCCGGTGCATGCAACTCCTCTTAGCCTTTTAGCTCCACTACCCTACTACCTATTCATCATGGAGTATATGTTATGCATGCGTTCGTACACAAGAATTAATCTATACAGTGGACCAGCATCTCAACTAGGTTTATTTTAGAAAAAATAGGCTGCTCATGATCGAAGAGGTTTAATCTATACAGTGGACCAGCATCATGAATATACCATCATGCTTCTTCCCTTTCCGCAGCCGCTTGATTTTGCCTCTCACATTGAACCTAATCTTTGTTGCATTCTCACAGTGAGGGCCTCTTTGGAACGTTGGATTCTCAAAAATGGGAATAAGAAAAAACGCATGATTGGAATGTCTTCAGCATGGCAAACCGAGTGTATCTTACCTGGTTAAGCCCCTTGTGGTGGAACCTTCTCACCTAGATTCAAGTCTTTGATCTCAACACGGATGCTTGCATTCATGACCAATTATCCATTCGGTGGTAGGCGACGTGCCACGACAACGAGACGTCAGTAGTGACTTCTTCAGTTCAATATACACTGGCCCCAGAGTCTCTTAGAGGAGCTCACAGGGGTATGGTTCATATTTGTGTATTCATAGGAATAACCGAATAAGTGTATGCACGTGTATATATGTGTCTGCGTCTGTACTATGTTTCAAAATAAAATGTCTTATCTTGTTGAATCCTATGAAATGTTGGAGCACATGAAACTGCATGAATGATTGTTTAGATGGAGCGTAAGGAAAACACAGGAATTGGAGGAGAAAGATAGACACAAATTAAATAAACTTTTCCATGAGGATAGACAATTATGTTACAAATCCTCCAAAATTCTTGTGGAACAACCCATTCCATAGGGATTTGAAAGCTTCTTCATTCATTTGCTCCAAATGACTTTTGAAGGAAAAATATCCAATCTAGATCTGAGATCTATTTTCGTGGTTCCTGGCCTACAACTGCTATCAGAACCGGAGTTCTTCAGAGTCCGGTGAGCAGCCATGTCCACTGCTAGCTAGATCGAGAGCACGTGCGCCGTTGCTGCCCCTGCCGGTGCGGTGAGGAACCCCGGTGAAGCAGCAGCAGGAGGAGCCGACGATGCAGGCCCGACAGATCTGGGACACGGTCGAGTTTGGAGATATCGATTTCCACGACGACCGGCGGGCGCTGGAGGCGTTGTGCGCCACCGTGCCACTGGAGATCGGCGCCTCCCTCGCCAACAAGGCGACGACAAAGGAGGCCTAGGACTCCATCGCCACCACGCGCCTCGGCTACCACCGCATCCGTCGAGCGATGCTACAGTGGCTCCGACAGGAGTGGGAAGGCCTCGCCTTTAACCACGATGAGCACGTCGAGGACTTTGCCTTTCGTCTTTCTAGCCTGAAGGAGCAGATGGAGCGAAACGATGACACCGACATCACCGACGCTCGCGCGGTGGAGAAGCTCCTGCGCTGCATCCCGAAGAAGTACTCCCAGATCATGCTGGCAATCGAGATGCTCCTCGACTTCGAGGCACTCTCCATCGTGGAGGTCACCGGGAGGATCAAGGCGGTGCAAGATCGCGAGGAGGCATCTCACACCGAGCTAAGCACCGTCGGAGGCAAGCTGCTCTACACAGCCGAGCAGTGGCGTGCCTTTGACAAGAAGAAGGACGAGGCTTCCGGCTCTGGTCTGCACAGGGAGCGTCGTCGCCGACCATGCGGTGGCAATAAGGAGGACAAGGGACCCCGGGGGCAGGCTGGTGCTGATGGCGGCAGCACCACTGAGTGCAAGGCTACCCGGGATGATACCTGCCTCAACTACGGTAGGACTGGCCATTGGGCCAAGAACTGCCGCCTTCCTCCATGCCTCGGCGGGGAAGCCCACGTCGCGCAAGTAGAGGGGCAGGATCATGCCCTGTTCTTGGTGCACGGGTGCGTTGAGCTGCGACAAGAAATAGGGGAGGAGGAGAAAGATTCAAGCTTTCCCCTTCCCTCGTCGGCTGGCTCCGCTTTGCTCCACCTCGACGAGTCGCGTGCCCACGCTTTCCTCAGCACTGGCCCCGGCGATGACAAGATCGACGGTTGGTTCCTCGACACCAGTGCCAGCCACCATATGACTGGTCGACATGAGTTCTTCTCGGACTTGGACTCCAGCGTGCGAGGCTCCGTCAAGTTCGGCGATGCCGCCGCCATCGAGATCAAGGGGGTCGGCTCGATTGTCTTCACCGCCAAGACTGGCGAGCATTGGATGCTCACCGGTGTCTACTACATCCCCACGCTGAGGAACTCCATCATCAGCTTGGGATAGCTAGATGAAAACGGCTCGTGCATTGTGATCCAGCATGGGATACTACGCATCTGGGATCGCCATCGCCGACTCCTTGCTAAGGTGAATAGAGGCACCAATCGCCTTTACGTGCTCCGTATGCAGGTGGTGCAGCCTGTGTGTCTTGCAGCCCGTCGTGATGATGACGCTTGGCGGTGACACGAGTGCTTCGGGCACCTTAACTTCAAGGCCTTCAAGCTGCTCGGCAACAAGGAGATGGTGCCGGGCATGCTGCGTGTCGACCATGTGGAGCAGTTCTGCGACACCTGCGTCCTCACCAATCAGCGGCAGCTACCCTTTCCCTACCAGGCGACCTTCCACGCCAAGCAGAAGCTAGAGCTCATGCACGCCGACCTTTGTGGACCAGTGACTCCGGCCACACCTAGAGGATGGCGTTACTTCCTCCTCCTTGTCGACAACGTGTCCCGTGATATGTGGGCAGTCCTGCTCGACACCAAGGCGGCAGCAACGGACGCCATCAAGTGTCATCAAGCCATTGCCGAGAAGGAGTGCGGCCGCATGCTTCTGGTGCTGCGCATGGACAACGGCGGTGAGTTCACGGCGGCTGAGTTCGCGGCGTACTACGCCGACGATGGGGTTTAGCGCCACTACTCCGCGCCATACACTCTGCGGCAGAACGGCGTCGTCGAGTGCTGCAACCAGACAGTGGTCGCCACCGCCCACGCCATTCTCAAGCAACGGGGCATGCCAGCGATCTACTGGGGTGAGGCGGTGATGACCGCCGTGCACCTGCTGAACCGCTGGCCGACCAAGGCGCTCGACGGCAAGACGCCGTATGAGGCCTGGCACGGGCGCAAGCCGGCGGTCGGCTACCTATGGGTGTTCAGCTGCATGGCATTCGTCAAGGAGCTTGGCCATGTCGGCAAGCTCGACGATCGTAGATCACCTAGGATCTTCATTGGCTACGCTGAAGGGGCTAAGGCCTATCACGTGTTCGACCCGATGACGCATCGTGTGCGAGTGGCGCGCGGAGTGGTGTTCGACGAAGGTCGTGGCTGGGCGTGGGACAAGGTGGCGGATGATGGTTCGGTGGCAGCTCTACGCGACTTCACCATCAAGTATGTGTGGGCTGGAGTCGCAATGACTACTGCACCAGCCTCGCCGACCACTCCACCAACTTTGCCGACCACTTCAATAGCTCCATCACGCTCGCCATCACCAAATTCGGGGGAGCTCGGCAACTCCTTGGCGGCGGTCGAAAGCTCATCGGCAGTGGTCGACAGCTCGTCAGCAACCTAGCCGACCACTCATGCTTTGTAGTGGACCATGTCTGCACCCACTCCGATCACCAAAGACTGGTCGGCGGCCGCATGAACTTCACCATCAGCCTATCCGACCACACCATCTTCATCTCCGAGCGCGGCATCTCCTGCCTCGACTACTGGAGGACGTTGAAGATAGCCTGGAGGCCTACTACGATGATGAGCCTCTACGGTACCGCACGATGGCAAACATCCTCGGTGACCAGTCTGCCTTAGGCCAGGCAGAGCGGCTCTTCGCGCAGCATCATCTGACGCACGCCGATGAGCTGACCACTTATGCTGAAGTGCAGGGTGATCCAGCATGGCAGGCGGCGATGGAGTAGGAGCTCAAGTCCATCGAGTAGAACCTCACCTAGGAGTTGGTACCACTGCCCGGGGGCCACCGCCCCATCACCCTCAAATGGGTGTTCAAGCTCAAGAAGGATGAGCAGGGCGCGGTGATCAAGCACAAGGCGCGGCTGGTGGCGCGTGCCTTCGTCCAGCAAGAGGGGATCGACTACGACGACGCCTTCGCCCCTGTAGCACATATGGAGTCAGTCCGTGTCCTCCTCGCGTTGGCAGCTCAGGAGGGTGGCGAGTCCACCACATGGACGTCAAGTCCGTTTTCCTCAACGGCGACCTTAAGGAGGTGGTGTACGTGCGCCAGCCACCGGGTTTCGCCATCGCCGGAGAAGAAGGCAAGGTGTAGCGCTTGCGCAAGGCCCTCTACGGCCTACGGCAGGCCCCGCGAGCCTAGAACGCGAAGCTCGATGCCACGCTCAACAAGATGGGCTTCCTGCAGAGCGTGTATGAGGAGGTAGTGTACCGGTGGGGCAGCGGGCGCTCTGTCTTGCTCGTCCACGTCTACGTCGATGACCTCATCATCACCGGCGCTCAAGGAGACAAAGTGGAGGCGTTCAAGGCACAAATGAAGAAGGAGTTCGACATGAGTGACCTCGGCCTCCTCTGCTTCTACCTTGGCGTCGAAGTGCGCCAAGACGCCAGCGGCATCGCCCTCCACCAAACCCACTACACCAAACGCATCCTCGAGCTTGGCGGCATAATGGGCTACAATCCAGCCCACACCCCGATAGAGGAGCGGCTCAAGCTCAGTCGGGACAGCACGACGGAGGAGGTCGACTTCACACACTACCGGCGGCTTATTGGGAGCTTGCGCTACCTGGTCCATACCCAGCCGGACCTTGCGTTCGTTGTCAGGTACGTAAGCCGGTTCATGGAGCGGCCCACGATGGAGCATCTCAGGCCATCAAAGTGCATCCTTCGCTACGTGGTGGGCACCCTCGACTACGGTCTTCACTACGACAGGGCCCCCAATACAGCGCGCTTCATCGGCTACTGCGATAGCGACCTCGCAGGCGATGTGGACACCGGCAAGAGAACAACCGGGACTATGTTCTTCCTCGGTGGCTGCTTGGTCAGTTGGCAGTCCCTCAAGCAAAAGGTGGTGGCCCTCTCGAGCTGTGAAGCAGAGTACATCGCCAGCACCACTGCAGCAACTCAGGCACTATGGCTGTCAAGGATGCTGGCAGAGCTCCTTGGCAGGATTGTGGATGTGGTTGAGCTGAAGGTGGACAGCAAGTCTGCTCTAGCTTTGGCCAAGAATGTTGTCTTCCATAAAAGAAGCAAGCACATTTGCATCAAGTACCACTTCGGATTGCTTGGAGGATGGGAGTATTAAGGCCAGCCACATTGCCACCACTAATCAGCTGGCTGATATCCTCACCAAGTCGCTGGGAAAGCTCAAGTTCCAAGAGATGCATGAGAGGATTAGGCTACAGCAGATCACTTCCAGTGCTCAGCACAAGGCTTAGGGGAAGAATGCTAGATAAGCCTAGTGTCGACACTTGTATCTTACTTTTCTGTAAAGTAGGAAAGTAGAAGATGCTCTCTGCCCCTTGCCCATAAAAGCAGAGGCAGTGCTATTGTAAGATCCCACTGCATTTCAATTCCAACAAGCGGCCAAGGTCAAGCTGTCCTCTCGCTTTCCAGATCCAATCTAGAGCTGAGATCCATTTTCGTGGTTCCTGGCCAACATATATTATACTATTTTTCAACTAACTTACCAGCGAAGTTTCCATACCCGCAATAACATCAATCATAACTCTTAAATGTAACTTTCCGGTGCATGCAACTCCTCTTAGCCTTTTTACTCCACTACCCTACTACCTATTCATCATGGAGTATATGTTATGCATGCGTTCGTACTCAAGAATTAATCTATACAGTGGACCAGCATCTCAACTAGGTTTATTTTAGAAAAAATAGGCTGCTCATGATCGAAGAGATCCATCATGGATATACCATCATGCATCTTCCCTTTCCGCAGCCTCTTGATTTTGCCTCTCACATTGAACCTAAGCTTTCTTGCATTCTCACAGTGAGGGCCTCTTTGGAACGTTGGATTCTCAAAAATGGGAATAAGAAAAAACGCATGATTGGAATGTCTTCAGCATGGCAAACCAAGTGTATCTTACCTGGTTATGCCCCTTGTGGTGGAACCTTCCCACCTAGGTTCAAGTCTTTGACCTCAACATGGATGCTTGCATTCATGACCAATTATCCATTCGGTGGTAGGCGACGTGCCACAACAACGAGACGTCAGTAGTGACTTCAGTTCAATATACGCTGGCCCCAGAGTCTCTTAGAGGCAAAATCTACGAAGGAGCGCATATTCAGGAAACTCTGCAATACGCCATCAACAACTTGCCTGGCCTCGAGACGCTAATCGTCGGATGTGCAGGAGCAAACACAGCTGGGTATTACGTGCAAAGCATACATACATGTGTGTATTATAGTATAGTGTATACTACTGCTGGCATGGTTATCGGCCTAGCATCCGAAAAATATTCCCTTCCCCTATGTGCAGATCGCGCACTATACCGACGGCGATTGAATTGCAGTTATTATCCGGATGCTCTATCGTGATGGCAAAGATAGCTGGCGGTGGCCTCATCAGGCTCGCTCCCTCCGATCCGCGGATTGCAAGTGAGACCATGCCGGAGGCACAAACCACGGACGAAGACGTCCCCCGTTGTCCATCCCTTATGTCTGCGGTTGCCCCGGTGCCAGCACCTGCATCCGGGCGGTCGGGTTCGGCCGGCCAGTATTAGTGCTGGCTACCAGTTTGTTCGTTGTTGCCGCTGCCTTGCCGTGCGTGTGCTTTTCGATCTGTGTGTTTAATTCCCCTGTCTCTGTTGACAGCTACGGTTTGTGTCCAGGCCTGAGTCAGGCGTTGGTACTTACTGTATATATATATTACACCTGGGTGCATTCTATATAGAGAATGCACCCAGGCCAAACCGACCGACGCGCGCGCCCATCTGGTCTAGCCCGCACGCGCCCGAGGCCGCCTCGCCTGCACCACCTGGTCCGCACGTGGCACGCTCCAGCAAACCGCCTCCACTCCCTCTGTTCAGTTTCCGTTGCTCTTTTCCTCGCGAGGAACCGCCGTCGCTCGCGCTGCGCCGCCGCTCCGTCGAGAGAAAACCGCCCCCATTGCTCCGCCGAGAAAACCGCCCCCACTCGCCCTTCATTTTTGTCGCTGCTCCCCACCCCGTACTCCCCCACACCCCCGCGCTCTCCATTTGCCGCTTTGCGTGCTGCGGTTTTCCGCTCTCCATTTGCTGCTCTTCGGAATTCTGGACCTAGGGTTCGAGCGTCGCCGTGTTGAGGCGCTCAAATTCGAATCCGCCGCTTTTTATCCCAATGTAAGTCATTCCCCATTCCCTATCCCTACTTAATTTTGAATTGAATTTGTTTTAACTGGCTATTACGCTCGTTTGTAATCGGCTTTTTTATGGTTTGTTTGCAATTTAGAGGATCCATGGGGCAATTGCAATTGTAACCATATTAGTACTTAATTTTGTAATTTTTGCGATGACTTGTGTAACCAGCCTATTTGTCCTTATGTTTGCAACTGGTAGGGTGTTGTAGTTGTAAATGGTCGACAATTCATCTGAAATTCAACTGATTTTGTAACTGTTGCTGCAACTCACTTAATCTGAAGGTGCATCTCTAGAGTTTTATCGGTTGCAATTGGTTGACAATGCTGGTTTGTTCATTTCTGGGTTCTAATATGTAGAGGATACTGTTCGATTTTTGTTTTGTTTTGATCTATGGCTCATGGGCTCAAAATGACACCATTTTTTCATGGGTTCTAATATATGCATGAATTGGGACTTTTTTGTTTTCGATAACCTTATAAGTGTTGATGGACATAGTACATACGTCGGACTCAAAACCTTTCATGTTTTGCTCTTGATGACCTGTGTAACTAGCTTCTAACCTTAGTTGTAACTGGGAGGGTGTTCTAGTTGTAATTTGTTGACAATTCATCTGAAACTAAACTGAAATTGTAACTGTTGCTACATCCGGCTTTTTCAATCTTTTTTGAAGGTGCAAGTGTAGTGTTTTATTGGTTGCAAATGGTTAACAGTGCAATTTTATGTTTTATTCTCTTTTTTTGTGCAACTGGCTTTTTTCTGATGTGTATTTTTTTCAATGGCAGTGGTTATAATGAATTCGGAAGGGAATGTATCAGGTTCCTAGGGCAGTGACCCTCCCCGGCGTTCCTCCCGTGTTGCTTCGCATGAGCAGAATGTATCAGGTGCTCAGGGCAGTGACCCCCCCCCCCCGGCGTTCCCCCCGTTTTGCTCCGCCGGAGCCGAAAAGGCTGAATGTATACAAGTTGAAGGGCAGGAAGAAGAGATTAAGGCTCCCCAGTCCACCCCGACCTGATGTTGAGAGTGAAGTGCATGAACGACAGGAAAGAGAGCAAGATCCAGATTTTGATCCTGGCACTGATGGTGACGCAGGGAGTGAACAACATGGAGAGGATGATGCCGAGGCTGGCGGCGATGGTGACACTGGTGCTGATGGTGATGGGGATGTAGTGAATGTAGCCAATAAGAAGAGGCCCCGCAAGCAGCCTCCTGCAATTCGTTGCTCTCCTTCAAAATTTCATGAACTTCTCAAAGCTCTCCCTGCTGACCTCGAAGATATAGTGAAGGCAAGGGGTTTTGGTGGATTGTTGGGATTCAAACCAACCTGCCTGGATAGGAAGTTGCTCACCTGGCTTATGTTGAGGCTTAACCAAGAAACAATGAAATTAGAGCTTGGTGGTGGTAAAGTGATTGATGTTAATGAGCACACTGTTTGGTGTCTGTTCCAGATACCCAAAGTTGGCGGTGACCCACCTTATATGTCTGACGCTGAAGCTCGTGTTAGGCGGAATGAGTTGGGAGAACAAATCTGTCCTAGTACATACAAAAGGCTGGGTATCAGGATTGCGGATATTGTGGATGGACTAAAGAGCAAGAAGCTCACGGGGGATTTGGGTCTCAGGGCATTTTTTATGGCTGTATTCCAGTCTCTACTTTTCTCAAACACTGATAGTTGCATCAGGCTTGAGGATGTTATATATACTGAGGATCTGGACAACATTGGCAAGATTAATTGGTGCAAAGCAGTAGTGGACAACCTTAGCAAAGCTGCACGTTTGTATAAAAAGGATTTCGCGGCGAAGGGCGTCCATGCACCTCTCACAGGATGCGGTATTTTTCGTATGGTAAGTTTTTGTTGCATTTACTGGCTTTTGTGACACTAGTAGTTTTTCCCTGGTTGTGTAGTAGTTTCTCCAAAAACACACATTTTGTTCATGGCAAGAGTTGCAAATGGGGTCATGGCACAGTAGTAATTGTGTTGTAGTTTTGTTGCAATTGGGTCATGTTTCCAGTAGCAATTGGTCTCCTGTTGATCTTTTCTTATCTAGCATTCTTTATATTTTTTACTTGTAATTTTCTGCAGTAGTTTTTGTTGCATTTACTGGCTTGTTACACTAGTAGTATTTTTTTTTTCTGGCTGTGCATTTAGTTTCTCAAGAGTTGCTAGTGGGGGTCATGGCACCATAGCAACTGTGTAGTAGTTTTTGTTGCAATTGGGTCATGTCTCCAGTAGCATTTGGTCTACTGTTGTTTTATTTTTGTCTATCATCCCTTGTATTTTTTACTAGTATTTTTCTGTAGTAGTTTCCGTTGCATTTTTACTAGCTTGTTACACTAGTAGTAATTCTCTGGCCGTGTAGTAGTTTCTCCAAAACACACATTTTGTTCACGGGGCAAGAATTTGGAACTGGGGTCATGGCACCAGTATCAACTGTTTAGTAGTTTTCTGTTGCAATTGGTTCATGTCTCCAGTAGTAATTGAATTGTTCATGTCATCAGTAGCAATTGTGTAGTAGTTTTCTGTTGCAATTGGGTCATGTCTTCAGTAGTAATTGGTGTCCTATGTGTGTTTTTGTTTTGTCTTTTTTTATACATGCAGATGCTATACGTCGATCACTTGCAGCATGGGCTACAGGTAGACTCGTTCGCGCTCCCCCGATGTGCTATTTTGGATAGCAAAATTATCGACAGAATTACAACATTGGATCGCAGGGGAGATGTTCCAGAAGATGCTATTGAATATGGCAACCTCAGGGTAAGATGTTGATAATCTATTTTTTCTTTTTTTTCTTTTTTGCATGTTTTTTTATCCAGTATGTGATTTTACGTTTCGGATAACCAGTTTCATTTTTTTTGTTTTTTAAAAACTTGCAGTTGAGAAGTATCGCTGCCACATGTTATACACCCCCCTCTTTTGTCCTAGCTGCTCCTGCTGTTGCTGCCCCTCGCCCTATTCTTGCTCTTGAGGGAGCTTCTTATGCTACTGGTACCTCAGTGGACGTGGCTGGCACACATCATCCCCCTGGCGGGCATGCTGCCATGGAGCTTGAGCCTCCTGTTCTACACCAATACCCGAGCTTCTGTACTACTTTTGGCCAGAGCATTGCTGATGTAGTTGGAAGAAGTAGGAACTCAGAGGCGCTTAAGATATTGAAGGCTTTTGATGACAGTACTGCCCAGGCCCAGACCTACGCGACCAAGGCTGCTTAGTACATTACTATGGCCAACGATCTAATGGCAAAAAGTCATCACGAGTGCTTCAGTGCTATTCAGAAGCTTCTTGCTGATTCCCATGCTGGTAGGGAAGCTGCTAATGAGCGTAGGAGGGGAAAGAGGAGGAAGAAGAGTAAATCTGGAGCATCAGGTAGTTTGTTGCAGTTTTCAACGTATTCACATTGCAATTACTAACATATATATGTGTTGCAATTGTGTGTCATACCAGTTTTGAAATTTTTATTATCAGTTTGTTTGCAAGACTAACAAATTTTTGGGTATGCAGCAGCAGCTAAATTAGCTGTTGATGAAGATCAACGCAAAGCAGTAGGTGACGAAGATGTTCTAGAAGAAGAAAATGTTGGAGCAAATTCTGGAGGAGGTACTTTTGTTGCATTTTGTCTTTGTTTCATTTTTCAATTACCACATTATCTGTGTTGCAATTGGGGGGCAGGGGGGCCAACAAGCTTACGTGGGGTGTCTATTTGTTTGGTATGCAGGAGGAGAGACTAGCGGAGGGCATATTCCAGATGTTGAACCACCACTAGGTTCTCTTTTTTTTGTTGCATTTTTGTCTTTTTGTTTTCATGTTGCAATTACAGCCATTATCTGTGTTGCAATTGGGGTGCAGGTGGGCCAACAAGCTTACGTTGGGAGTCTATTTTTTTGTATGCAGGAGGAGAAACTAGTGGAGCTGGATTTGGCCAAGATGATTTTCATGAAGAAGAATTCGATGGAGATGGATTTGGCCAAGGACGTGATTCAGACCATGATATTGGCCAAGGACCTGAAGGTGGAGATGGAGATGGCCATGAAGGTGCTGGAAAAGGACCTGAAGGCGGAGACCGAGATGGCCAAGAAGGTGCTGAAAAAGAATCTGAGAAAGGACCTGAAGGCGGAGACCGAGATGGCCAAGAAGGTGCTGACAAAGAATCTGGTGCAGGAGGAGAGGGCAAAAAAGATGCTGGAGAAGGTGGAAATATTGGAGGTAATCCTCGAATACTTATGTTGGAATGGACGAAATCACCATGTAATTTTTTTGTTATTCTTTTTCATATTTTTTTGTAATCACCACTAGTATTTTTCTTCCTATGTAGTACTGGGTCATGGCACCAGTAGCAACTATGCCGTAGTTTCTGTTGCAATTGGGTCATGTCTCCAGTAGCAATTTTTGGTCTCCTGTGTTTTGTCTTTTTGTTTTTTATACATGCAGATGCTATACGTCGATCTCTAGCAGCATGGGTACAGTTATAAGTGTTTTTATCTAGCATCCTTTGTATTTTTTACTAGTATTTTTTCTGTAGTAGTTTTTTGTTGCATTTTTATTGGCTTTTTTTGTTACACTAGTAGTATTTCTTCAAACACACATTTGTTCATGGCAAGAGTTGCAAATGTTGGTCATGGCACCAGTAGCAACTTTTGTAGTAGCTTCTGTTGCAATTGGGGTCATGGCACCAGTAGCAACTGTGCAGTAGCTTCTGTTGCAATTGGGGTCATGTCTCTAGTAGAATATGCATTTGCAATGTGGTAGGGTTCTACAACCTTAATTATTCCAGCTTATATTTTCCTTTTTTTCAAAGTTACAGATCCTCATTCTCGAATTCGTGAACCAGTTAACACTGAGTCAAGCAGCGAAAATGTTGATGCCCAGTCATCTCAGATTAGCCCCCCACACACGCCGCCAACACCTAGCAGCAATGTTGATGACTAGGAGAAAGGCATATCAAGTAATTCTTTTATATGAATCTCCCTCTTTTTTTTGGCTGTATTCATTATGAGTTTTTTTTCTTCCGTTTTGCCATGTTAATTCTTATATACTTTTCTTTTTCATTTACCCCTAGCACCGCTTCCATTGCATGGTCCTTTGAAGGGGTTGGAGTCCATAATTAATCAGCTGGAAACATCTATGCTTGGTGATCCCTCCACTGACCAGGTGACATGATGATCACTTCATAGTGTAGTAATTCTTGTAGCATCAATATTGTAATTGGATTGTCTTATTGGTTGCAATTTGTATTCCACAGAACATAACCAGTGAGATTGGAGGTGCATCCAGGCAACCACAACCACAGCCTGCCAATCCTGAAGTTGAGACACCGAGAAAGGAGGCATCTGATCACATGGAGGATCCCTTGACAACCTCAAGCACCGGCCGCAAAGTTAGCAAATCTGTTGTAAGCTATTTATGACACAAACACACACACAATTATTTTTTTATGCAGGCAGCTTTTTTTTCTCGTGTCTGTTTGCATATATATAGCTTTTTTCTAATAGTTTGTAGCTCACTATAATTTTCCATTTTTTCCCAAGCCTCTTCGTGGTGGTCGTAAGAAAGCGAAAGCTGTTCGGGCACCTGCCGGGAACAAGAGGTCTCTTGCTCGTATGAAGAAAGAGAAGGAAGCACGCCGCGCTCAACATGAGAAATAGCTGTGTCAGATGCGCGATGAAGCCAATGTAGAGATTGCCATGTTGAAGAGCAGTGTCGTTGGTGAGGAAGGGCCCAGCGGAGCTGCATCTGATGCATCTTTTCCAGATGATCCAATTGAAGACATAAATTGCTTAACCCCACCTATCCGGTTGTCTCAAGAGGAACGTGAACAAGGATCACAAGACTTCAATCAGTTCCAAAAGATGATCTTCAAACATGTGGGAGAGCGGTTGAAGAAGAAGCCAAGGAAGTACATATCTCCTTTCCTAATTCCCAACAACCGCCTGAAAGTTCCATTGGCAAAGGCTCTAGCTCTGAGGATCAAGATCGCGTCTGATGAGAAGCTAAGAGAGTAATCACCCACATATCATTGTTGCAAATGACATACATCAGTGTTGCAATTAGCTTCCTATCTTCTGATTTTTTTTATTTTTTTTGTAACATATTCTGTTTCTGCCCACTACACAGGATGGCTCTGATTGATTTCAGCATCTTTTGCTCTTTTGACGGCAATGATCTACTTACCAGTTTTGCGGATGACAAAGATGGTGACTCTTCTGTTCTAGATTTCACTGTTCATTGTCTCTGTTATGATGATATTGTCCACAAGGAAAATTGAATCGGATATAGGCTGTTCCTCACCACCGGCTTCTATGTGAGTTTTTACTGAACCCCCATAAACACTTTTCTTTTTTGCACATTAGCTGCTATTTTAATCTTCGCATATTTTGTTTTCTCCAGCACCTGGTAAATGGCATTAACAGCGTCTACACAGATGATGGAAAAACTGAGACTCAAGAATTCACTGTATTAAGACAGCACCTTGAGAATGAAGTCGAGCATTATCCTGATTTGACCAGAGCAAAGCTGGTTAGTATCTGATTATTTGATTGGTTTTGCTTCTCTCTCTTTTTAATGATTTTTGGAACCGGCCACAACTGATGCATCATACTCAACTGATGTGTAATTAACCAGCAAAGTAGTCCCACTGCAAATGTTAATTAACCAGGTTGCAATTGTGTTACATCCCATGTTGCAAACGGTGTACAGTAGGTGTAGACAGCAACTATTTTTTGTTTACTCAACTGATGCATCATACTCAACATACGCATGCAGATATTTATTCCAGTATGTGTTGGGAAGCATTATTTTGTTTACTGCATCAATCAAATTCACAATCGGATCGATATCCAGGACTCAATTGACTATTTTTGGGCGGACAATAGCCCTGCATCACGCCACGAGCCCATTTTTGAGAAGATCCCCACCATAAGTGCTGTATTCCAGAAGGTCAGCACGAAAAAATTCCCTCAATTTGAGAAATGGAGCAGGCCATTCGTTGAGGTCCCAAAACAAGGCGGGCCCAGTGATTGCATGTTTTTCCTTTGGAAATATATGGAATTTTGGGATGGCAAGAAGCTGAACATTGACATCAATCCAGTGAGCATTTCCTTCTTTTTTTGCCCCCACATTTTCTTTGTGTTCAAATGTATATATGATCTGCATGTTCTACTATCATTTTCAGCAGTCTCAAATGTTCATTTTTTCTTTGTTCTTCACTGTGTTTTTAGTTCAAGGGCATGATATACAGGGTAGAGCTCATGCACTACTTGGTGTTTCATCCACTGAACCAGGCTGACCTACCTAACGAACTGGATGTTATTGGCGGAAGGAAGATACTTTGGGATGCCGAGCAATGATGAACTTTCACGACATGTTGTTTTTGTTTTGTGTGTCATTGATGTTTATCAGCATCATGCACATTGTGTTTTTTCAGTACGATGATACCTGTGTATGTTTACACTGTTTGAAAACTATGTGTCATAACTTGCAACTCCTCGAGCACTCGTGTTGTAACTGGTTCAAAGACTTATTGTAAATTGCAACTCCTCCCTGATGACATCTAAATGATGCAGCAAATTTGTTATTAATAACAAGGTTGCATATGTGTCATAACTTGCAATGCTTTTGTGCATATGTTGTACATAATCATTATATTTCTTCTTATTTATTTAAGCTGTACTATACCATGTCCCATCGTTTTGCTTACGAATGCATACAACTCGATCAATTAACCAGAAAACTCAGTGGAGGCTGGAATTGGTTGTCATACTAAGATAATTAACCAGGTTGCAATTAACCATGTTGCAATTCGTAATTAACCAGGTTGCAATTGCGTCACATATCATGTTGCAAATGGTGTACAATAGGTGTGCAATTTTGTATTAACCTGAGACTTTTTGCCATCATTCTCATTCTATTTTTTGCTTTTCCCAGAATTGGTTCTTAAACTAAGAATTAACCAGGTTTGTAGTTAATCAGGTTGCAAATGTTAATTAACTAGATTGCAACTGCATCACACCCATGTTGCAAACGGTGTACAATAGGTGTAGAGAGCAACTATTTTTTGCCAGCATTCTCATTATATTTGATGTTTTCCAGAAACAACAACTAGCAAGTATTCAAAAACAAACAAGCATGTGTTTCAAAGATGTAATCATGTAGTTTTTAATTTATACACACGTAACCTATAATTTGTAGAGGTTATAATCTACACATGCCACACTATGTGTTTTTACAACAAGAAAACACAAAGGCCTTTTTTGTTTTTTTTTGGTCCAGCACTTTTTACTCGTTGTAGTTCACACGCGGAGCTCTCCCCCCACAGCCTCTGGTTGCTGAACCTCTTCCTCTTCTAGCCCCTCTGCGTGTAGAGCTGCTTGGTTGTGTTTTAGCAACTTCAGCAACATCTACATCACTTTCTTCATGCAGATCCCTCACTATCTTTGGCCGCCCTCTTTTCCTTGGAGGCCCAGCATTTGCTTTAGCACTCTTTTCGTGGAGACGCATTTCTGCTGCCTTGCTTCGATTGGGGTTTACTGGACATGTCGTGACGTAATGTGAACCCCAGACCCCACACCCGTTGCATTCCTTGTTACCATAGTTTTCTTTGTCATATGTGCTGAACGGGATACCATCACGTGGAGGCTCAACTTCATTTTTCCTTTTCTTCCCTCCGCCTTTTGTGCGTGCTACAGGGGGCTCAATCAGCAACAATCCATCATGCAATAGCGCTGATGATGGCTGCGATCCAGCGCTACCATTATCAGGTTGTGTTGTTGTCACCACTGATCCAGTTGCCGACGGCCCACTGCCAAGCGACCCATTAGCTGTGGTGTCATCATTAGCAGGGTGTGCTATTGTGACCACTGATTCAGTTGCTGACGGCCCACTACCTGGCAACCCATTCTCCATGCTTCTTGGAAACATTTCAATTCCTGGGATGATCTTGTCCAGTTGCCTATTTGTCTCTTGACAAGCACGATCTGACCTACTTCCTACCCTTCCGAGCTTCATCAACTTAGGTAGCAAGCTGGACATCCGGGTCTGTTCTTGGCTTGCCGCTGGACCAATTAGCACGCCGTCATGCCTATCCCACGTAACTTCTTGCCTCGCACTACGAGTGTACCTTTTCCAGATGTACTTCTCTGGGATTTTCCTAACCTGTAGGTGGGTGAAGGCTCTTATAATATGCATGCAGAATAGCCCTGTAATTTTTTTTAAAAACAACAGATGCACATGTCAGAAGTTGCAATCATTTGTATGATACATGTTGCAACTGTGTGCCCATGAAGTTGCAATTGGAGCTTTTAACAAATATTTTTTCAGATCCGCGCATACCTGTGTGTTCCCATTGTTTGCATTCACATCTATATTCACCATTGTCCTTATCAGCAACCACCCTGAATTCATGTTGTGCCCAGCAGAAGCTCCCTCCCCCTTGTTAATGCTTCACCAACCACCCATTACTCATCTGTGGGTCTGGATCAGGGCGAATGACAAATGCTGTGCTGTTATTGTACTGCTTTTTGTACTCTTGGTATATAGGTCTAGTGTACACTCTACATAGCTGCTCATCAAATTTTGCTTTGCAAGCCCGCACCATCTCAGCCTGCATTTAGCAATCTTTATGTTTTTAGTATGTTTGTCTTTTTTTGCAATTAGAATATGGACTGTGTTGTAACTGGGGAACAGTAACCATTGCAAATGCCATGTGAATTTTTTTGTTTTTCTTTTACCTGTGCATAATGTCTCTCCTGCGTCCATGTGGTCAGCGTGCTGGAGTGAGTCTAGCATCCTTCTAGCGAACATGTGCAGGCTAGTGCTCTCACTAACATAGCCATCTTTGAGCACCCTGTTCTGGCTCTCCGATCGTTGCGTCGATGTCATCCTACCACAATACATCCCCTTGAAATAAGCAGCTATCCACCTCTCCCTCTTATCCCACAGGGCTCTAATGGCAGGATGATCAGCAATGCCACACTCATCAACTAGCTTCTCCCATTCAACCTCAAATTGCGTCGGGCCCAATGGATAGTTTATCAATGATTCAAGCCTTTCCTTCAAGTTTTTATCCTTGTGCTCGGTGTACAGCTGGTCCAACTCAAACTCCCAAGGCTTTATTATGTGCCAGCGACAGTTTCTGTGTTGAGACTTGAAAAACACCAACTCAATTGCAACTTTCATTGCTGGATCTTTGTCTGATAAAAGACAGAAAATAGGGGGGAAACATGATCAGCAACACACACAGCGGCATTTTGCTGCAGCAACTATATAATTTTTTAAGGTTGCAATCAGTGTTTTTAGAAAAGAAGATAAGGCTCACCCGTCAGGATAACATGAGGTTCCTGTCCACCCATGCAACTCTTGAACGTCTCAAACAACCATTTGAATGATCCAATCGATTCATCACCAATCAGAGCTTGTCCGAAGGTCACGTTCTTGAGGTTATTGTTGGCTCCAACAAACATCGCCAGCGGCATCTTCTTGCTGTTAGTTTTATGTGTCGTATCAAAGGTGATGGCGTCTCCAAAATCTTTGTATTCAGCTCTCTGGCTTGCATGACTCTAGAATATGTTTTTGATCACTCTAGTCTTTAGATCTGCATCCACATCCCAGTAGAAATATTCGTTGTTCTCCTTGCATTCTCTGAAGAACTGCAGCAGCTTGTTAAGATCATCTTCTCTTTCCTCCCTAGCCTTTGCCGCCTTCCTATGAACATTTAAAAAATATAGGGCAGTTTTTGTTAGAAAAAGTTCAGTCACATGTTTTTTTTCAATTCAGATATGTGACATCTTGCAATTCAGATATGTGACATGTTGCAATTCAGTGAAAAAAAATTCAGCACGTACATATTCTTTATGTCCTTCTCTGTAAAACCCCATATATGGCAACCATCATACAGATCCGCCATCACATTCAATGCTGCCTGATGTGGAACTCCGTTCCTTGTCATTATGTTAAATAAGTCACTCATGCCTTCTGCCATGTTCTTGTGCGCGTGCATGTATCTTGTCATCCTGGGAGACGGCTCAAGTTTGTGGTTGTGGGCTTCCTGCACATGGTCAAAGAACTAGAAATTGTGCTTCCCATCCTTCTTAACTTTCACATAAGCTGGGCAGCCGCATCTTCTCAATCCCTTTTCTGTTTTTGCTTCTTCTTCTTTATTTTTGCTCTCATGTTTCCCTTCCCTGTTGTAGACCCAATGATTCGTCTCCTTGCTTGTTCTCGCTGTCCTCAAACTGAACCCAGCCAGCTTTGCATAATCTTTGTAAAATATGTAAGCATCATTTTTTGTAGAGAATCGCTGCCTCACTCTTGGCACTAACACAGCTGGTATAGTTGATTCCTGACAAAAAGAAAACATACAAAACATGTGTGATATTTTTTTTTCAAAATAAAATGATGCAAACTCACTGGAAAATTCTCTGTTGCAATTACTACCATGTCTCTGTTGCAATTTATACAACATCCTAGTTGCAATCAGTTTGCATTTTCTTTTTATCAGATCCATGAAAAAGCCAAACACAGGTGATTCAGTTTAAAACTCAAAGCCATGTGTAGCAATTACTACCACATCTCTGTTGCAATTACTACCAAATCTCTGTTGCAATTAGTTGCATTTTTTCCAGATCCATGGGAAAAGTCAGTGACAGGTTATTCAGTTTAATCCCAAAGCTGTGTCGCAATTACTACGAAAGCCGTGTCGCAATTAGTTGCACCCAGCACACAAATCACAGGTGATTCAAGCATTCAACTCACAGGCACAGCATAAGGGAGGTCAAGTGCTTTTTTTTACCGGGTAGAACAGCTGGTTGGCATCTGGAGTCACCACGTCCCCTGGAGCCAATGTCGCCGGCGGCGTGAGTGTCGTCGTATGGTGGAGGGGATCGCTTGTAATTGCTGTTATCGGGGGAAGCATGGGTGTCGGCGATGGCGGAGGCTCTCTCCGATGTGCTCGAATCTACGCAGCGACCCTCTCCGATGCCGTCGGTGGATCACGCAGGGCGAGCGGCCCAGCCTCGACGGGCGACAGTGGCGTTGGCCCCATCTCGATGCTGGAGGCGGGACGCGGGGAGGCGGCTCGCGCGGCGGCGCAGGGCGAGGAGCGCGAAGGCTAGCGCGGCGGTGCAGGGCGAGGAGCGCGGCGGCTCGCGCGGTGGCGCAGGGCGAGGAGCGCGCTCCCCCTCAAGGCGCTCCGCCGGCGGCGGCGGCGCCTCTACTGCGAGAGAGGGGGGCGTGGTGTGGGATGCGTTTTTTCCTCCTCAGGCGATCCCTTTTTCTGTTTCTGTTGTATTTCTTACTTGCCGTTCAAGACATCCCGTGCACACGCATATATGTTGCAACCAGAACAGAATCGAGGTTGCAATCACAAGACACAGCATTGCAATTGGCGCTCGATTCGGACGAATCGGATGCGCGCGGCCCATTTTTTGCGGGGAGGCGAGCGGCCCATGTGCTGGCGGCTGCGCGCGGCCAACGCGCGGGTGGATGCGGGACCGCCCAGAATGGGCATGGCCTGTTTTTGTCGGGCGCGGGGGCGGGAGGTGTTTTTGTGGTATGTGCCATTGCTATATTAATTGCACCTTGTTGCATTTTAGCCTCACCGTATATATATATATATATATATATATATATATATATATATATATATATATATATATATATATATATATATATATACCATCAGTAATAAATAAATAAATTTGTGATCGATCGAGTTAGTGGATGACGCTAGCCGTCTTGTTTTCTTCATGGGAACTGTAAGATGTATGGCTCATGTACGTACCAACCACTAGTAGAGAACAAACCTTTGATCCTCGGTCAAAATGGCTCTAGTCCCAAAAATTTTTGCGCCCGGGACTAGAGATACCTTTAGTCCCGGTTGGTGGCTCCAACCGGGACTAAAGGTCCCTGCCCAACGGCTACTGCGCCAAACAGAGGTGGCAGGGACCTTTAGTCCCGGTTGGTGCTTTTATTCCCGGTTGGTGGCTCCAACCGGGAGTAAAGGTCTACTCCCGGGCCGTGGCTACGCCCTTTAGTTCCGGTTGGAGCCACCAACCGGGACTAAAGGTCCCCCCTTTATATCCCGGCCGTCTCCTTCCTCCCCGAGCCCGAGCTCAGCATATTTTGAAGCTCACTGCAGTAGTGTTCTTGCTTCCTCCCTCCCTCCATTGTTCCTCCATCCATTCTTCGATTCCTCCGTCGATTTCTTCGATTTCTCCATCGATTCTTCAGTTGTAAAGGTTACCAATCTCATACTCTCATTTTTCACCATTGTCTTATCTCATTTTGTTCACTATATATATGGTTCTTTATTGTGGTTTTTTTCATTTGTAAGCAATTTGAGCTCAAAATCACTTTAAGCTTGCATATTTACATGAAAGAAGGTTAAAGTAGCTAGTTGAACTTGCGGACCGTGTTCATCTCGGCGACCATGTTCTCTGCCGAGCGGTAACGGACGTCAAGGAGGAGCTTTGATTCTATGAGGGAGAGCGGCAACGGTCGTGGAATACCATGTTCCCTTCCTCGTAGAATCGGAGCTCTTCCGTGGCAAGTACGGTGCCGTCCGGTGGAGAAATGCTCGCCGGGATGATCACATAAGCAAGTTCAACTAGTACGGATGGTTATTTATTCACATGTCCCCATATCGTCGCAGTAGTCTGTCAATCACCGTACTTTTTATTTTAACTTTTTATGAAACAAAAAACTTAGAAAATAGTTAGAAAATTATAGAAAATCCGTACTAGTTGAACTTGCGGACCGTGTTCAGCTCGACGAGCATGTTCTCTGTCGAGCGGTAACGGACATCAAGGAGGAGCTTTGATTCTACGGGGGAGAGTGACAACGGTCGTGGAAGACCGTGTTCCCTTCCTCGTAGAATCAGAGCTCTTCCTTAACCAAGTACGGTGCCGTCCGGTGGAGAAATGCTCATCGAGATGATCACGTAAGAAAGTTCAACTAGTATGGATGGTTATTTATTCACATGTCTCGATATCGTCACAGTAGTCTGTCAATCACCGTACTTTTTATTTTAACTTTTTATGAAATGAAAAACTTAGAAAATAGTTAGAAAATTATTGAAAATCCGTACTAGTTGAACTTGCGGACCGTGTTTAGCTCGGCGAGCATGTTCTCTGTCAAGCGGTAACGGACATCAAGGAGGAGCTTTGATTCTACGAGAGAGAGCGGCAACGGTCGTGGAAGACCGTGTTCCCTTCCTCGTAGAATCGAAGCTCTTCCTTGACCAAGTACGGTGCCGTCCGGTGGAGAAATGCTCGCTGAGATGATCACATAAGCAAGTTCAACTAGTACGGATGGTTATTTATTCACATGTCCCGATATCGTCGCAGTAGTCTGTCAATCACCGTACTTTTTGTTTTAACTTTTTATGAAATGAAAAACTTAGAAAATAGTTAGAAAATTATAGAAAATCCGTACTAGTTGAACTTACGGACCGTGTTCAGCTCGGCGAGCATGTTCTCTGTCGAGCGGTAACGGACATCAAGGAGGAGCTTTGATTCTACGAGGGAGAGCGACAACGGTCGTGGAAGACCGTGTTCCCTTCCTCGTAGAATCAGAGCTCTTCCTTGACCAAGTACGGTGCCATCCGGTGGAGAAATGCTCGCCGAGATGATCACGTAAGCAAGGTCAACTAGTATGGATAGTTATTTATTAAAACATGTTTTTGAGCTATAGTGTATTAAAAAATGAGTATAGAGATATAGATAATTTTATAGTGTCTTAATTTTATTTGTTTATAAAATAAGAAATTTATAGTGTATTAAAAATGAGTATAGAGAGAAGATGGCAACTGCTTCATTGTTTAGAGATATAGATAATTTTATAGTTTCTTAATTTTATTTGTTTATAAAATGAGAAATTTATAGTGTTTTAAAAAATGAGTTTAGAGAGTAGATGGCAACTACTTCCGGGTCCTCGGCCTCTCATGGGTTTCCAAAGCGACTTAGGCCAGGCCTCCCTCTCATTCCATGCGGCAAGTGTCGTGATGAGACGAAGATTGTGATGGAGTACCGAGTGAAGAAGGAGGGTCCCAACAAGGATCATATCTTCTATAAGTGTCCGGATCGTAATGTGAGTTATTTTATCGTATTTAATGATTATGGTTAGTTTATACCTATTTTCATGATGGTTGTGATTAAAGTTCTAATTTTTTGTTTTAATTTCAGTGGGATGGCAGTGGACGATGTTCAGGCTTCTACTGGGAGGAAGAGTATGTTGAACTCGTGCAAAAATATCTTGCACAACAGGTAGATACGGCGGCTAATGAGGCAGTGATCCAGCCGAAGAAGCCCAAAGATGTTGCACAATCGGGGGATCTGTCTGTTTTAGTTGAGATTGGTCGCGAAATCCTTGTGCTCCTGAAATGTATTTTAGCTTTAGTTCTTTTAGTGGTAGTTGGGATTGTGTACATTGTAGCGATGCTTTCATAAATTTGTACCTTTTGTGGTGGCACGCATGTTGTATAAATAATTAATTATGATCTAGGTTTTAATATGGTATTTATGTCATGTAATGCAGATGAGCCGGCATTGGATGTACAATGCTGATCGCCACTCCCAAGAGTTCATTGACGGCGTGCATTCTTTGTTACGTGCGGCCGAGGCAAACAAACGCGACGGTTTTATGTGCTGCCCATGTGCCATATGTAAGAATACGGTGGAATATCCTTGCTCAAAGACTCTTCATTCACACTTGTTCAAGTCGGGTTTCATGTCAAACTATATTTGTTGGACGAAGCACGGAGAAACCGGTGTTGTAATGGAAGAAGGTGAAGAAGAACAATGGGACGAGAATGATATTATTCCCGATGGTGCGTGCTTCAATGATACTGCAATGGGAGAAGCTAAAGAAGAGGTAGCCGTAGAAGATGATCCAGCTGATGATCTTTGTCAGGTCATTCATGACGCACAAAGAAAATGTGAAAGTGAAAAGGAGAAGATCAAGTTCGAGCGGATGCTAGAAGATCACAAGAAATTGTTGTACCCAACTTGTGATGCAGGGCAGAAAAAGTTGGGAACCACACTAGAATTGCTGCAATGGAAGGCAAAGAATGGTGTATCTGACAAGGGATTTGGAGAGTTACTAAAAATCCAAAAGAAGATGCTTCCGAAGGACAATGAATTGCCCGCCACTACCTACGAAGCAAAACAAGTTGTCTGTCCTATGGGGCTAGAAATCGAGAAGATACATGCATGTCCTAATGACTGCATCCTGTACCGTGGCAAAGAGTACGAGAAATTGGATGCATGCCCGGTATGCCATGCATTGCGGTATAAGATCAGGCGAGATGACCCTGGTGATGTTGAGGGCGAACGTCCGCGGAAGAAAATCCCTGCCAAGGTTATGTGGTATGCTCCTATAATACCACACTTGAAACGTCTGTTCAGAAACAAAGAACATGCAAAATTGTTGCGATGGCACAAAGAAGACCGTAAGGTAGACAATATGTTGAGACACCCTGCTGATGGGGCCCAGTGGAGAGCAATCGACAGAGAATTCCTGGAGTTTGCAAATGACGCAAGAAACTTAAGGTTTGCTTTAAGTACAGATGGTATCAATCCTTTTGGAGAGCAGAACAGTAGTCATAGCACTTGGCCTGTTACTCTAAGTATCTACAACATTCCTCCTTGGTTATGCATGAAGCGGAAGTTCATTATGATGCCTGTGCTCATCCAAGGACCGAAGCAACCTGGCAATGACATCGATGTGTACCTAAGACCACTTATTGATGAACTTCTTATTTTGTGGAATAAAGAAGGTGTACGTGTGTGGGATGAGTACAAACAGGAACACTTTGATATGCGAGCATTGTTGTTCGTAACAATCTATGATTGGCCTGCTCTAAGTAATCTTTCAGGACAGTCAAACAAGGGATATAATGCATGCACACACTGCTTCGGTGATATTAGAGGTGTATTCTTGAAAAAATATCGAAAGGTCGTGTATCTTGGCCATCATCGATTTCTTCCTGCAAATCACCCGTAAGAAAGAAAGGCAAGCATTTTAAAGGAAAGGCATTAACGAAATAATAAATATTAGTTACATTATGTTTTATAATTGTAACAAAAAATAAAAAAAGTTAGGTTATAGATTTTTCCTATGTGCAATAAAGAAAAAGAAAATCCATATTTTTAACAAAATAATTTTATGCCTTTTATTTAATTTACTATGTATTTAACAAAAACTATTGCATTTCTATTGTATTTAACAAGACTATTGCTTAAAACACGCGGGAAATGAAACTGCAGCCCACCTTTACTCCCGGGTTGGAAGCCCACCCGGGAGTAAAGGTGGCCTGCAGTTTCGTGGCCCGCCGAAAAAACCTCTACTCCCGATGCTTATTACCAACCGGGATCCCGGTGCATGTTACCAACCGCTCCCGGTTGGTAACACGCACCGGGAGTAAAGGACCTTTACTCCCGGTGGGGGGATGGCACCGGGAGTAAAGGGGCATGGCATATATATACCAGTGCCATCGTCTTCCTTGCGTTCTTCGCCGATTCCTCTCCCCCTGCGCCCACGCCACTCGGCCCGCCACACCGAGGACGCCGCCGCCACCCCGCCCAACGTCGGTCATCGCCACCGCCTCGCGCGCGTCCACGGTCCCCACGCCACCCCACGCACCGACGACCTCGCGGCGCTAGCTGCTGCCCGGCCGCCCCGACCAGACGCAAGGCCACATCGCCGGTACTCTCGCCCCAGCCAGACGCGCGTGCGGCCACACCGCGCCGGTACCCTCGCCCCGGCCAGACGCGCGGCCACACCACCGGTACCCTCGCCCTGGCCAGACGCACGGCCACACCATCGGCCGCCCCGAGGTACGCTAGCTGTGCTTGCTCCAATCCTATTCCATCGATCTCCATGCATGAAAACACATATGTTTTAGGCAACAATCATGGTAACCGTACGTACATGTTGTTCACGTTTTCTTTTATTCGTACGTGCATGCTTTGATACAGTAGCGAAACTTTGTTGGTTGTCACTTGCATACGTACGTACGTCAACAAATGTGTGTATCGATCACAAACCCAAATGTATACTTAGCTAATTTTCATGGCACGTCGCACACGGCGTTCAGACGGGCATTATTCTCTGTCGCGCTAACTATTATAAGAAAGAAAGCACCAAAGGAACAGATCAAAAAAAATTCCAGTGTATACGCGCCATCTATAAGCGCCATGCATTTCTATGTATAAGCGCCATGCGTTTCTATGTATACGGCGGAGCACCGCCGCCCTCGTTCGCCCTAGGGTTTATACGGCGGAGCACCGCCGCCCTCGTTCGCCCTAGGGTTTAGGGTTTATACGGCGGAGCACTGCCGCCCTCGTTCGCCCTAGGGTTTAGGGTTACGCCGCCCTCGTTCGATCATTTTTGGTGGGTGAAGGTTGGTTTGCAGGTGGTTGTGGATGATATAGCTGAGTCTATGAAGGGTGTAGCAGATGAAGTGGTTGAGAGTGTGCTTGAAAATACAGTTATGGAGATGGCGAGGGATATGGCATGCGAGGTGTGTTTTGAAGAGGATGCTCCCGATGTTTGGGAGTTCCAATGCCAAGGGTCGACTTGATGTCTATTTTTTATCGATGTAACGTGTGTTGTTGTATTTGTTGTAAATTTGGCGTGTTGTTGTGAACCTCTTCGAGGGTTCCAATCATTGTAAACATTATTTGGAGTTGTTTACTCGACGAGTCAGGATGCAGTGCGATTTTGTTGTCACTTTGGTTTGCAGCAATGCCCCCCATTTCTTTTAGGCGAGGCTCATCGTTTATTGTTCTCAGAAACTTGATGCGCAACGATGCCCCCTTTCTTTCAGGCGAGGCTCGCTATTTTTCGTTTAATAAAACCTAATGCATAGCGACGCCCCCCTTTTGTTTCAGGCGGGATCGCCGCCAAAACCTACTCGCTTCCTGATTCTTCTTATCATACAAACCAACCTTCACCCGTCAAAACCTACTCATTTAGGGTTTAGGGTTTATACGGCGGAAGATTTTACGCATGTAAGCAAAGATTTGACGTACTATATATTGGTTTTGTTTTTTGAAGCTAGATGGCCGACCCGAGAAACATGGATGAGGAGGAGTTGATGATGAATTTGATCAACACTGGCACTCAAGTTGCCGGCGATGATGGTGCTAAAAATAACGTGCAAGAGCATGCAGATGACGGGAGTCAGTACTTAGCTCTTGAACAAAATGAGCAACAACATATTGGCCAAGTATATATTTTTTATTATTAGCTATATATATTATCATATGTCTTATGTGTGCTCATGACATTAAAAATAATGTTTATGTTTTGTAGCCCTCAGGATCGACATCAACAACTACAACGAAGAGTAAAAATGTTTGAGGTCCCAAAAAGCCATTGGAGGGCCGCTTCATCATCTCGGAGTTCAATGTGGATACAGGAGAACCGGGGGGGGGGGGGGGAATAAAATGAAATTCGTGCACCACTGTGGTTACCTTGTACGGGACCGGCTCTCGATTAGTACCTACGAATGGAAGAAGAAGACCAATGCTCCTCATATTAGTTTTGTCTTCAATCGTGACAAGACATTAATTTGGAAAGATGTCTTGGTACATTTCACACTCCAAACAGATGGTTATGATGATATAATAGATGGTGATGAATTGAAGGAGCGAGTTAGGGATTGGGCAATGAAGAAGATGGCCACCCAGTTTCAGACTTGGAAGAAACACCTATACACGACGTATGTCAAGAAGAACATAGCACTAGATTTTACTGTCCCAGGCCCAATCTCAAAGCAGAGGCCCTATTGGGATGAGTTTGTACAGTACAAGACTTCGGAAGAGGGTGTGAGTTGGGTGATAAAGAACCAACGTAATGCCCAACAGAAGACATACCACCATAACTTGGGATCAGGTGGCTACCCGACTGCCATTAAGAAGTGGAACAAAATGGAAGCAGACCTTCTTGCCAAGGGTATCACACCAGAATCACTCGAGTGGAGAGAACGTGCAAAGAATTGGTTTTTCGCTCATGGGGGAACACTGGACCAGGAGACAGGGAAGTGTGTTTAAGGCGCAAGACTGCAAGAAGCAGCAGAAAGATTATTTTATGCTCAGAGAGCTACTGCTAGTTGTGCGTTTAGGCCCAACAGAGAGAAGGATGAGCTAACATACGCCATCGGGACTATTGAACATGGTGGCCGAACTAGAGGCAAAGGAAGTGTCTCGTAGGAGCATAGATTCCCTTAGGACAGACCTTCCTACAGAAGCTGCCAGAGAAAGAAGGAAGAAGAGGCACAGTGGCTCCAGAGGTTGGAGGAAGCAGTGCGTGAAGCATAGGAGCGGGAAAAAAACCTTGAAGCAAGAATGCAGGAGGAAATCAGAAGGCAAGTGCAAATAGCAGTGAGTGCAAGCAAGCAGGCATCAGAGTCAGGAATCAACATTAGCCAATCTGTTCAGTTGAAAAGCAGTTGCGCTTCCACGGAGATACCAAATCAAGGGGACACAGGACTGCGCTTCCCTATGGATGACGTCACTGAACCTTGTACATCGTGTGAGCTACACATTCCGAAGGGGAATTCCACAATCAAGGTGGCTATCGGTCTTGTTAATCCTATCGACCGAACCAAGATACCAAGGATTCATGGGAATATAATCCAAGAAGGATATGCTACCATCTCGGTAGATAAAGCTGAAAAAGGTTTTAGTGATTTGCCTCTTGACATTCCTGGAGGTGATGGTGAGAAGACTCTAGGAGAAGCAGAGAAGACATTCAATCTAGGGCGCAAGCGCTACATCATCATTCCCGGGATGTCGGCTCCACCTCCTCCTGAACAACCTCACCATAGGTACGTGCAGATGAAAACACTACATCATTAATTTGTATTGGCTTACATAATTAACAATCTGCTCATAATAATATATCATTCCTTTTTTTGTAGCAGATCCTCCCCCAACCTAAATCCAATTGTTCAATCGCCAGATCATCATAGTGCTCTGTACGATGACATTGTGTTGGAAGGCGAGGCTGCATCCACACCATCTCCAAGGAGGTCTCCAACACCGCAGCCGCCACCTCCAAGGAGGTCTCCAACGCCGCTGCCAACACCTCCAAGGAGGTCTCCAACGCCTCCCCCGCCCCCGCCTACTAAGAAGCCTAGCAAGAGGCCAGCCCTGCAAACGAAGAACCAGTCCCCGTCGGCAAAGAAGGCTACCGTGAAACCAAGGGCTATTCCCAAAATAATATCTGAAGAGAAGGAAGAAGGAACTGATGCATATAAAAAAGATATGTCTAGATTCTATGACAAACTTAAAAAGAATCAAGAAGCAAGGAGAAACCCGGAGAAACCGTACTTCTTCATAGCTCCCGATATTCTAAGAAAAAGGGTGGCTTCTTACTAGCAACAACAGCGGGAATCTCGTAAGCCGTCCAAATCAATGTTAACAGACTATGACCGCATAGAAAAAGAAGTCAATTGAGGCGGCACAGAAAAAGAAGTGGGCAGGGAAAGGAGTTGCCCAACTCGGACAACAAGTGCACCAATCAGTCCCCCCGCTAGTTGTTGGTAATAAATATGGTTCGAATTTAGGATTAATGCATTAGGCAAACATACCTCCGGATGTCGATTTGGAACACCTTGGTGAATTTATTGATGAGACTGGTCTCGACCTTTACCAGAGATTTGGTGATGGAAACATTGAGAGTGCGGCGGAGGTTGATATTTGGAAGAAAAACTTTGTACTAGGCCAGAGTCTATACAACCCTCAAGCCTTATCTGATCTGGGGACGCAAATGTACCTACTAAATAAGTGGTACATGCAGGCGTCTACCGGTGGAGACTTCTGCGTTGGTGTCAGAATTAGAGACGAACATTGGTTCTGTGGCGATGATGTTATGTATGTTGACTTTGCATAATTTCATCAACTATGCCACCTGACCTCTCTGGACAAAGTTATCATTAGTTGCTATTGTCTGTAAGTAATAATTCTTTCGATCTATTATTAAACTCATCATATGTGTGTATATGCATATAAATTATCCTAACAAGTACTATATATATGCAGATTTACAATGACAGAGCTCAGAAAGGAAGGCTGCAATGAAATTGGTTTTGTTGATCCCCATATAGTATTCAAAGACCCAGTTACTCCAAAGACTAATTGGAAGTCTGAGTCAGAGAGTAACCTCATGAACTTCTTAGTGAACCAACGCCACAAGAAGGATATACTCTTTCCCTACAACTTCAAGTGAGTGTTAATAATGTCGATCATCCTTAATGGCTCATATGTTGATTCTAGTTAATTAATGAGTGTTATGCGTTATATCCTATAAACACATGCAGCAATCACTGGATATTGATGGACATCGATCTGGTGAAAAGTCACTTGATAATCTATGACTCGATGAGAAAACCACAACAAGACTACCAAGATATGATAGATATTATCCAGAGGTAATTTTGGTATCTCTAGCAACTATATATACACACAAACATGATGATTAACTATATCTGATGACGTGGCAAATTTTTTATTGGGCAGTGTTTGGAAAACATTTATTGAGAAGCAACACATGGGAAAATGCAAAGCGCCACTGAATGTAATCCCTTTGAAAGTAAGTCCCCTAAATCGCATCATCTTTATTAATTAAACATATAGCTTTCACCGGATCACCAGATTGGATGACAAATCTTTTTCTCGTAAAGTGGTGTCTGAGGCAGGAACAGGGGAACAACTACTGTGGTTACTATGTTTGCAAGTTTATCAAGGTGGTCTCCCAAAGAACTCCTATAGGGAGACTCAAAGTACGTTAAAAATACACTTTATATTCATTTAATTATTATTATTGATTGTGTTACTATGTCTTTATATATATATATATATGTACATATATTAATTTATTTTATTTTAATTCAAACCTGTAGACTCGATGGTTGGAGGAAAAGGTCATACGGCAAGACCAAATCAAAGCAATTAAAGAGTCTATAGCCGGATTTTTTAATGAGCAGGTCATCGATTCCAAGGGCGAGTTCTACTTCGACCCAACACTGCCATGGAAGCCAAGCTAGAGGATGAGAGGAAACTTGTTATATCACAACAACTGTAATGCAATCTTTTTGTAATATATGCACATGAAATAATATAATGTAAATATATATATATATATATATATATATATATATATTTCTATGCTTGAATTGTGTGATTTAATACGTTCATTGTGCTTGAACCGAAACATACTATACGCGCATATAAATATATAATTAGCAGCGTACAATACGACTTCGAAAACCTATTTTGAAAAGAAAACAAAAAAATGAAAAGAAAAGAAAAAAGAAAAAAACCTTTACTCCCGGTTTGTATTACCAACCGGGACTAAAGGTGCCGGCCATCGTGGCATGTCAGGAGGCACCTTTAGTCCCGGTTGGTGTTACCCACCGGGACTAAAGGTCCTCCTTTAGTCCCAGTTCCTGACCCGGGACTAAAGGACCCCCCTTTAGTCCCGGATGCTTGCTCCAGGGTGGGGAACCAGGACTAGAGGGGGTTCCCCACCGGGAGTAAAGCTCTGTTCTCTACCAGTGAACTGCTCCTGTAACGTTTGCTAGCTTCTCTGGATTGTTTTTGTTTAATGAAACTAGATCAAGGAGCACGCACAATTGTACGGGATTACACTAACTTTAGAACAACTGAATAGTGACGGACGACAAAGTTGCTAAAGTGAGGGGCAGAAAAGGATGCCCTTCACTTAATAATGTTGTTAGTACTACTAAAAGGTAACGGGTTCTAATAACGCCCGTCACTTTTGGCAATTTCAACGCACAATGTGTCATTGACGGCCACGACGACTAGGGGCTACAATTCTTGCAACGCAGCTCCCCTTGACGGCAAGAGAGGCATAGCAAAAGGTCTCTTGTAATTTGGCGAAGGGGTTGTTGTCCGACTCCTGGCCTAAACTTCCCATGCCCCACTTTTTCAGTAGCACCTTCCTAGCTTGAACCTCGGGTTTGGCTGCGCGAGCTTTGCTTTTGGCCGCCAGCCTGCTGCTCCTGCGTGGCAATAGGTCGTTATCGAGCCGGGAGACCCAAAGCCTCGGAGGCGGGGTAGCGTCAGGGAGCTGATGAAATTAGAGACGTCACTCCCCAGTTATAGCACCAGGCGATTCTGCTCCCGGTGCACAGAGCGTTGGACCATGCGGAAGGACCGGCCTATCCCCAGGCCCCGAGGACGCGTTGCCACGGCTAGGCGGCCCATCGTCTTTTGCTGCCACCTCGCCACTCCGACGAGGGATCAAGTAGTCATCGTCAACTCGGGAAACACAAAGGCGTGGTGGCGCCGACACCAGTGGGCTATCCACCGGCAGTTTCAAGGATTGGAGGCTCTCAACCTTAAGCCCGTCGCCTAATGGCGCTTGTTCTTCTTCCACTAGTGGCAGCCCCAAGTCGGTATTAGAGCCCGTCAGAAATGAAAGATCAACACCACCCTCTTGGCCCCACGTCAGACATGCATGGGCATGTTGGAGGACCTCCTCACATAAAGTCCGCGCATGGGTCCTCGCCACCAAGGCAGAAACACGCGAGGTCGGCGACTGGTCCGAGGCTAGCGACGCAACAGCACAGGGGTCACAGCATCCTGGTCCTGTGCTTAGTTTGCTTAGCCTCTGGGGATGATAAACCAATGTCGAAGCACAAACACGTTGTCAGAAGTATTTACTCTGACAATGCAGATCAACGTATTACGCACAGGGAAATAGCACACGAGACAGAGGGTTTATACTGGTTCAGGTACGTTGTACCCTACGTTCAGTTTGGAGTAGATCTCTTTGTTCGTATGCTCAAGTTTACAGGGGCTGCTGATTGTAGCTACGAGCTAGTATGGGATGTCATGCTGATCGGGGGCTCCCTACCCCTCCTTATATAGTCTGGGGATAAGGTTATAAGGGATCCGATCGGCTTACAGATATGTTTCCTAGTTGGCTACATAGAAAGTATTACAGAATCTCTTATCATATCCCGTAGGAATCGGAGTACAAGTTATTCACACTTGGTTACTTGCTTATCACGTCTGGTAGTTCGCCTTGGCTTATCTAGGCCTTATACTCGTCATCTTCGGCCCATATCGACAGCCTTGGGCTAGAATATAGGTGGTGAGGTACCCTAGTCCCATATCCCCGATAGTAGCTCCCGTAAGACTTAGTGACGAGCCAGTCGAATGGCTCCAGCCTTCGGGTGCCGCCAATGTCTAGGATCCTCGGGTGCCAAGGGTCTTCGAGTACCATAATCCTTCGAGTGCCGAATGCCTTCGGGTGCCGAGGGCCTTTGGGTGGACCTTCCTCAGGGTCTTGATTCCCCAAGTGCCTGTGCGCGCTTCCTTCAGTCCACCGGGTATTACGCGTCATTAAGTCCTGTTATAGATAAGGATGAAATGTGCCTGGGAATCTGATGCGCCTTGTCTTCCTCGCTCTGTCTACTACGCCTATGACTTGCATGGGCAACCGCACGGGTCACGGATCTTGATTGTTGGCTTCCCTGTTTGCGCCTTTAGGGGCGGTGGTCTGGAGGAGGGAACGAGAGAGAGAGGAGAGGGAACGGGATGAGGGGCGACAAGAGAGGATCAGAGGAGACCGAGGAGGGCTGGGATTCCAGGAGTCCAGACTTGTCCTCTCTAATTATCCAATGTTTATAAAATTTTCGGGTCCATGGTGCTACAGTAGAGACTAGCCATGTCGACGCCTAATCAGCGGCGTGTTCCATTTACCCGCGTCTCTTATATATCTTCTACAAGACGAAACTTGCAACGGTCTCGCTCGCATGTGATTTAGCCACGTCAGTGAGAATTCGTCAGCCGTTGGATCTTGAACGGACAGTGAAAACACTGTTACAATACTGTTTGTTCAATGTTCTAATATTGTTTATTCACTATATAGGATTGTTCTTATATGTGGGATGCGGGATAAGGGGGGGCTAAAACAACAGAGATGTTGATTTGCACGAAGATTTAACGGTGAAATCAAATTTTTGCTACAGTAATTAGCATTGAAATCAAGAAATTAGGGGGGGCTGGAGCCCCCCCAGCCCCCCCTTTGGATCCGCCACTGAATACTGCTTGTTTACTAGAAAAAATGTGTCGAATTAATCCTGTCCATTCCACGCTAGGCTAAAAATTTTGCACCTATAAAAGCTTATATGAAACTGCAGAAAATAAACAATATTTCTGTTGATTTATTTTTATAAAGGGTACAACTAAATGAAAAATGATGAAACTGACAGTAATATTACTGATTAGCCAATACGATTCAAAGATGACGATAGATATTTTCCATTTCTAAAAAAAAGATTCGCTTTGCCTCTATGCTATAATCTTCTATGCTATAATCTACTCTGCTCAGAATGTCAATAGACTTTTTGTAATTCATCATCCCCATCTTGATGTCATTTCGATGAATAGCGTCAACAGAATAACCATATAACATCGAATAAAAATAAGTTAGCTGCAAATATTAATATGTCAATGTAGAACACGACAGACTCAAAATCACTAGGGTCCTCTGAATAGCATTAACAAGTACACGTCTCAATTCTATAGCAAATAGTCAAATAGAGGGAGCCTCCAGCCAAAAAAAAGAGATACAAGTTTGTATCTTTTTAATTTATTTTTAATTTATAAAACATATTAGATAAGCTGAACCTTACATGTATTAATATTACCATATTTCTCTTGGTAAAGCCATATATTTAACATTCTCAAATTCCATTGAACGATACAAAAGACACGAATGTTGGTATTTGGTATATTTAACATCAGTTTTCTAGCCTTACATTAGAGACTCGTTTCAATTCTGTGTCACTAATCAAGGTGTCTCTTTTGTGCTGTTTTGGCATAGTGGTGGATGTCTTCCCGCATATGGAATGCCTATTTCCACATGCCTTTAGCTAGAGGCGATTGGCTCAGCCACCTTTGCAAATCCAATACATCCGCCACTAAAATGATTTTTCTAGTAGTCACGGAATCTGTAGCCAATCTTTTGATACTTCACACCTTAGTTTGGTCCATGTATCAATCACTATATTATGTAGTTCTTTGATCTGGGTATTTCAAGGGTGCAAGCTTTAGTTAGGAGCACCATAATGTTGTAACTGTACGTTGCATCCTAATGTACATTATACTGCGCGTGTGGCCTGCTAGTGATGTATGAATGTGAATATAGTATTTTTGGAAGACTACCACTTTGAAGTCGCTCTAACAACTCCCCGAGGCCTACACATAATACATAGGATTACATTCTTGGTGGTGGTGCCTTTTATTGTTGAGCTTATGTTTCCGCCACTCACTTCCCAAAGCAAAGGTCATAAAAAATCCTCTACTTGAAAAGTTCAACCTGTTGCTTTGGTTACACAATGAATATTTTTATTAAATAAATATGTATAGAGATAGCATGTTGTGTAAGCCTTTTCTTATATGTCATGTCATACGCCTCAACATATATATGTATAATAACTATATTTTTGTCGTGCCCATAATATAAGTCTCATGGATGCCCTTTTGTGTTTAGAATTGGCATTAAAGTCAAACTTTTTTGTGAGTCTTGTGTGGCAATTGTTACTGACTGAAATAAGTGATGTCTGATTCTTCTTTCATGAAGAAGATGAAACCAGATTTTTTTTTTCTATTATCTAAAAAAATGATGTGAATTCGACCATGCTCCTGCTTCTTCATCTCCCTAATCTTGCGTTCCTCCTCCATCCTCGTGGCTGTGCAGCATAGCTTGCATAACTGCCTAGTTTCTCCTTACTTATTAGATGATGGCCAAAGAGCTGCTTCACAAATTTTAAAAGCGTAACATATTGATACTGATTATAACTAGTATCAAATCATGCATGATTTCACGTTTGATCCTATATATGTGCCATATTTATTCTGAATGGACAACAGTTGGTGATGATTATGGGGTACGTAAAAGCGAAGTGGTTATCACGCCACACTATCTTAAATACTACTATGTGGTTAAGTATAATCATGCTACGTTGATAATGCTCGCCAGTGCATGGGCTAACAGAGCTATTAGTTGGCATAAAAGTGAATATCTCAGTAATCTTAGAAGTGGATCACAGCATGCATAGAAAGTTACAAAGTCATCGATCATTTCTTCCCCCAATTTTTATGCCGCCACTCACCGAATCGGGAGCCAAGGGTTGGCAAGGAAATGAATGGACGGAGGCTTGCCTAAAAACTTTTGCAACTTGGACCCTGATGAAAGTGGAGAGACGGCCTAGAGAGCCAAAGCCGGAGAGACGACTTGCCGGCTGTCAGAATTATGTATCTACCTGTGTGCCGCAACAACCTATATAAGCTGTAGGGGGTTCCCCATAGCGATGCCTCCACAGGCAAGCAGCTTAAGGTATAAATGCAATTACAATTTAATTTCTAGCAATCACTGTGATGGGAAATACTTGTAGCTTAGCATCAATCTGTCATCTTTAGCGATTTGTGTACTTATCTCTTCTATATAATGAAGAATAACGAGTTATCCTTGTCACATTACGCATTATGCAGCAATCCATGCATTCATTTGTTCAGTGTGATAAGACTGCCTTTATGTCTCTATCTTTATTCTAGAAGTAAATTTCACAAATGTACCAAAAATTTGATCTAATACTCACAAACCTACAATGTTTTTGCCCATTTCATAAACCCACTATTCTATTATAGGTCACAGTATCACAAAACTACAACTTTGTGATCATTTCATTTTCATGATCAGCCAGGCCCACATGTAAATGACATGTTCATGACCAGCTAGGTCCACATGTCAAATTTGATGAACTGTCACTAGCATGTGGGCCTAATTGGTCGTGCAAGAGGAATAGCCGCAAAATTGCAGTTTTGTGACATGACAGTCTAAAATAGTTGTAAGTTCGTGAAATTGATACAAAATGTGGTAGGTTTGGACTATTAGCCTAAGATATTGGAAGGTTTGTTAAATTTACTCTTATTTTGGTTAATTGTATGAGCCTGCTTTGAACTAGTAGATTGTTTGTTTTTTGTGAATAACGAGTAGTTTATTGGTATGGACACGATCCATCTTTTGTAATTGTAGTTCGTGAGTCCCCCTGAAATATTTGCCACTGATTGGCCGGAGGCAGATTTTGAGGCACATGACACCATTGTTGAGCTCTGAACGAGAGGAACTGAAGTCACGAAGACATCATGTCTGTAAGGCCAGTCCTAGTGAGAGTTTTATCAGAGTTTCATTCTCATTTAATGAGCTGCCGCATAAGAGTTTTTGATGATGTGGCAACATTTTTAAGAAGAGACAGAAGTGAGTTTCATGGGGATGAAACTCTTTTTACATGGTTACCAACTCTCTATGAGTCATGAAACTAAATGTCCATGAAATTGTAGGATGAAACTTTCCATTAAGAGGGGGTGTTTCATCCATATTTTATTTCATTCTATATGACATGCCAGTCTTGTAAACAACGTCATGAAACTTCTCATTGAAACTGGCCTAAGCTCATAGTCAACACGCATATTAGTTGAAATTGATCTCACATATCGGATATGACCATGGCATAACTTCTATATATGTGCCATGGATCAGACCAGCATCTTTTAGACACGAAACCCTTGCCTGTTTAGTTAGTGACATTATTTAGGATGGGTGGAATATCTTTAACACCTAGAAGTGGAATATATGAATTTATTAGCATATCTAAAAACACTAGTGTGAGAATAATTTAGGATTATTTTGTTCCTAGCTATTGTAGCCTCCAAGCAACATGCATGCGGAAAGTAATGTACGTAACCACACTTCAATTAATGCCTGGCGTTTATTACTTGTACAAATTGACATAAAAATGGATACTATCTCAAGATTCTAAAGATCATGCCTTGTCATATATTGGGTGTTTCTAATAGTCATCTTGCAACAAATCAATTTTCGTCACTCATATACCTGCCGGGTCCTCTTTTTGAGAGTCCAAGTGCTTACGTATTTGTCCATAGACAGTTAGTACAAATACACACTTTATTACCACGAATAACAGAGTCTTACATGGTTATAGGTCTTACATAGAGTGGCCATAGGCCTTTACATTACACATGTGAGTCCTACGACGGTACTACATCAGAGATAGCACATGCCTGTCGACTACATGGATGCTGGGTATCCTCACCTCATGGGAAATGGATAGCACATGCCTGTCGATTACATGGATGTTGGATATCCTCACCTCAAGGAAAATCACCCAAGCGGGAGGGGGTGGTCCAGTCCGACTACTCGAGAGGCCCAATCGGACAAGGGTATCTCATCTACTTGGATGACAAGGTGTACCAAGACATACATGGAAACCGACTCGACTCCATATGTTGTAACTGACTAGATTTCCTTTTAACAAACTAGAAAACCTACGTGCAAAACGATCAGGACCCTATCTGTAACAACCCTACCCCCGGATTATATAAGGAGGGGCAAGGAGCCCTTGATCGGTATCTCCCGACCCCATAGACACATAGTTCCGATCTCCTACTCGCAACCGACCCCAGCACACGGTGTACAAGCAGCAAAGATCATCATATGCACTGGACGTAGGGTACCCCATGACTGAACCAGTATAAATCAGTGTCTTGTATGCTACCTCCTGATCTACTGCACGTGATACAACAATTACTAGTCAGACGTAAAAAACGATGAAAGTTAGAGTGCCAGGTAGGGAAACATCGCGCGCAAATCAATCTAAATAGATTAGATGGGTTTCTTCATCAATAGCACCAGTGATCTTACTCTGGGCGACAATATCACCTTCGGCAGCCTGGACTTCATCACTGACTCAGTAGGACGCATACCTTCACCGTTATCTTCGACAGCAACAAAGCTTTTTCACTTCATGGGCTTGGACTCCACCATTATCAACTCAGAAGCCCGCGGCGATTGGCGGTTGCCCACCGCAGCACTCGTCATCCTGCCACGGCACACGACAGCCCGCCATGGCACTGGGAAGCCCGCAATGGCCAGCAATACCACCGCGACACTCGTCATCCCGCAGCGGCACACGATAGCCCGCCATGGCACTCGGAAGCCCGAGGCGGCAGGCGGAAGCTCGCCGTGGCACTCGGAAGCCCAGTGCCATGGCGGGCTGTCGTGTGCCCGCCATGGCACTCGGAAGCCCAGTGCCATGGCGGGCTGTCGTGTGCCGTGGCAGGATGACGAGTGCTACGGCGGGCAACCGCCAATCGCCGCGGGCTTCTGAGTTGATAATGGTGGAGTCCAAGCCCATGAAGTGAAAAAGCTTTGTTGCTGTCGAAGATAACGGTGAAGGTATGCGTCCTACTGAGTCAGTGATGAAGTCCAGGCTGCCGAAGGTGATATTGTCGCCCAGATGGAGTGTAGGAAAAACATAGGAATCCAATGAGAGAGAGTAACACAAACAAAAATTTTCATGAGGTTCAACCTCTTGGTAGAATTCCTCAAAAAATTCCTATGAAACAAGCCATTCCATATTAATTTCATAGGATTTGTAGAAACCCAATCATTTGTTCGAAAAAGCTTCATAGAAAATTTACCTATAGGATTCCAATTCTCTAGAATTTCTCCATTTTTTCTTTGTTCCACAAGGGACCATACCTTCCACGAAAAGGTTCAGTTTACATGTGAGCCATTATTTTTTTCTTGTAGTTCTCTAAGACAAATCAAATTTCATTGATATTGCGTGATAATATGCATTTTCACTAAATTCATGTAATATATGAGCGCAGATAATTTATCAGAGGTACGAATCTGACCTCTTGCAAGAATATTATACTATTTTTCAACTAACTTACCAGCGAAGTTTCCATACCCGCAATAACATCAATCATAACTCTAAAATGTAACTTTCCGGTGCATGCAACTCCTCTCAGCCTTTTTGCTCCACTACCCTACTACCTATTCATCATGGAGTATATGTTATGCATGCGTTCGTACACAAGAATTAATCTATACAGTGGACCAGCATCTCAACTAGGTTTATTTTAGAAAAAATAGGCTGCTCATGATCGAAGAGATCATCATGAATATACCATCATGCATCTTCCCTTTCCGCAGCCTCTTGATTTTGCCTCTCACATTGAACCCACTACTAGATTCAAGCACTCGGCAAAGGCCAAATTGCACTCGGCAAAGCCTTTGCCGAGTGCGGCACTCGGCAAAAAACACATGGCAAAAAATTGATCGGCAAATACCTCTTTGCCGAGTGTCTTTTATCGGGCACTCGGCAAAGGCTTTGCCGAGAGCCCCGGGGGCACTCGGCAAAGAAAAGCGACCGTCACGGTTGCCGAGTGCCAACCCTGCAGGCACTCGGCAAAGATTTTTTATTTTTTTTAAAAAAAAATCTTTGCCGAGTGCCCACTGGCCGGCGCTCGGCAAAGTTTGATTTTTTTTAAAAAAAGAATTCTTTGCCGAGTGCCCTCTTGCCGGCACTCGGCAAAGTTTGAATTTTTTTTTAAATTATTTGCCGAGTGCCCTCTGGCCGGGACTCAGCAAAGTTTGAATTTTTTTTTAAATTCTTTGCCGAGTGCCCTCTTGCCGCACTCGGCAAAGTTTGAATTTTTTTTACAAAAATTCTTTGCCGAGTGCCGGCGGCACTTAGCAAAGTTTGAATTTTTTTTTAAATTCTTTGCCGAGTGCCATGGTCATGGCACTCGGCAAAGCTGGAAAAATGGTTTTCCGAGCGCCCATTTTTCCAGCTTTGCCGAGTGCTGTGACCATGGCACTCGGCAACGGGGTCCTTTGCCGAGTGCAACACTCGGCAAAGTGACCCAAAACGGCAATTTTAATTTTTTTTACATTCCATCATGACAAATAAATTCATACAATCATATATCTCATCCATCGCATATATATCTCATTCATCACATATATATCTCATCCATCACATATATATCTCATCCATCCACACATCCATCCGCACATATCACATCCATCACAATATATATCACATATATAATAATAAGTGCTCAAGTCCATCCAAATAAATCCACAAGTCCATCAAAGTCCACAAGTGCATCACAAGTATATCACAAGTCCATCACCAAGTGAACAACAAATGAAAAAAATACAACGTGCACTCATCTCGGCCACTGCGACTGTGGTTAAGGCGCAGTTCCATCATTCGGAAGTGCATGCGGTGGATTATTCGAACCACCGTCAGATGGAGACCGCACAGCACAAAGGAGAAAATATTGCATGTGAGACAAGATTATTTGGATAGCTAATCTAGGAAGGTAGAGGTCATACAAGCAAAGCACAAGCGAAAGTAAAAAACTTTCATACTAACAGGAGTAGCTGGAGCTGCAGGACGCGGAGGCGGAGGTGGAACCAATAGCCCAGCTGGCAGAGAGAAGCCCACACGTTGCCCAAGCCCTTGTAGAAACTCCGTAATGTCCGTCAGTCTCTGCGCCTGGGCCTGCCGCTCGGCCCGCTCGGCCTCCAGCTGGGCCGCCATCCTCTAGTGCCCGACCTCCAGCTCCTGACGTTGCCTCATTTCTTGTTCCAGCCAGGCCTACAATATTTCACTCCAATGTTTCAGTAATGCAAAGCTAATTAAGGTGTGTAAAGATCAATGTATGACGAGTAAAACAGGAATAACCTCGAGTGCGTCGAACCAGTGCTGTGCAGCGGTCGGCCATGTGCGAATGGCCGGGCTCTCGCTCGTGCTCCGTGCTCGAATCTAGGAGAGAGAGGGAGTAGACGCCGTGTCGATGACGCTGTTGCCAAGCTAGAACCGCCCATGCTTGTTGCCTTGCCCCGCCCTCATGACGGCCTCTCCATCGAAGTCCTGGGTGCTCGGATTGTGGTCTGACCCATGGAGTGACCTCGCCACCTCAGTGTACTCACTGATGCGGGAGTGGACGCTTGGGTTCATGTATGCCTCGGGCGGGTCCTCTAGGTTGAAGGAGATGTCGGACGTCGCCTTGCCCTTGTGGGCCATACACCATGCCTAGAAGTCTGAGCAAGCCTAGCCACTATGTGACGCTAACTGCGAGAAAGACAGCACGATGATTAGAAATCAGGCAGAACTGAGCATCACAATAGATAAATGAATTCGCATACCATGCTTGTTTGTATCCGGTGAGGCTACGGCTGCCTTGATGGTGTGCTGGACTTTGCATCTGCAAACGACGGTCCCGGGCATCCCTGTGCATCTTGAGGTACTCCTCCGTGAACCACCTCTCCACCATCATCGCCCAGCACTCGGGATACGCTTGGCACCACCAGGGAATCATCTACACATCATCAAGTGTTGGACATATAAGAAGATCAAATTAAACCAACTTAATCTCAAAATGAATCAATATTGATATTCTTCATTTACCTTAAGGTACTGCTCCCGAGTCAGCTGCATCTCTCTTGCATCTTTCTTGGTTTTCCTCTCTCCAAGCTTCGACCCGTAGTAGGTTACGATGGCCTAGATGCGCACCTCATGATGCATGTCGGTGACGAGTTTTTTACAGGCTTTGGTAGTCACCTACTCCGCCCTGGCTTCAAATCCCTCCTTGCATCTGTAATAAGTCTGCATACAAAAGCGATGTATCCATTCATTATTTCAAGAAAAGTCCAATGAATGCGATGTATTGAGCAATGTTGTGCGAGGGAGACTTACCCAAAACTCTGCCTTCACCCACGCCGCCTTGTTGGGGTACTCCGCATTGATGGCGACGGCATAGTGGTCAAACGAGTAGGCCGGCTTCGTCTTCGATGCGTACGTGACAATGCTAGGGAAGTGTTGCCTGCACAGAAGACCCAGGATGCCGTTGACTAGCCGTGCGCTACCACCCGACACAACCACCCAGTTCTTGCACAAGTGATTAAGAAAAATTATTAGTTTTTTTTCATCATATCATATGAAGTAGTGGTGATAACATATAAAGTTACTTATTTTTGCCCTTCGGGGCGAATCACTAGGCATTGGTGAGGAAGCGGAACCTATGGGAGGCTCGTGGGACCTCGCAAGTAGACACTCGAAGAGGAGTCGGAGGAAGCGGAACCCATGCCTGCCACCTCCAACTCGTCGTCCTCGTGCGACCCCTCCTCCTCGTCCGTCTGCCGAACCAGCTCATCGTCTGACTCATCCACGGGCACCACCTCCTCCTCCGGCTCCTCACGCGGCGTGGGAGGAGACGGACCCCTCCTACGTCTGGCGGTCCTCCTCCTCCTGTCCGATCCCTCCGCCGCCCCCTCCGCCTCCTCCTGCAGCCGGCGTGGTCTTTGGTAAATCGAGTTCATGGACCTATGACGGTCGCCGGCCATCTTTGTTCAATCACCTGCAATAAAAAAGAAAAACAAGACGTAATTAGAAATAGGTGCAAAAATGAACAAAACATAATTACAAAAAAAACATAGTAATACATGTATTAGAAATATTTGCAAAAATGAACAAAACATAATTACAAAAACATAGTATTACATGTATTAGAAATAATCTTCATGATTGAGATTAGCTGGATCATAGGTCTCGTCATCACTATCAACATTGTCCAACTCATCAACACTATCCGAAGGAGGAATGTTGTCTTCATTCTCATTGCCTAAACATAATCGCTCAATCATTTGTATGTCCTTCAGATTTCGCACCTCGTCTCCAGCGTCCTCGTCATCATCCCTTTCATTATCTACTTCCATTCCTATCTCTTCGGTTAAGTCTATGTCAAACATCCCTTGTAGTTCCTCTTATTGATAGAACTCTCCATCATATGTGTTTGGGTTGAAGTTGTAATCTTCATCGTTTAGGACAAGTAGCTTACCGTGTGGCGATACCTTGTGCACAATAGACCAACCCTTAAGATGCTCGGCGTCTTTGCATGCGTATGATGTATAATAAACCTAGACGGCCTGTTGAGCCACAATGTAGACATCTTTTCCTGGATAGACGGAATCCTGTCGAATCTCGACTAGCCCAAGCTTAGGGGTCCATCTTGTTACTCCAGGATGAAACCAGTGGCATTTGAATATGACAGAAGTAAGAGGTTTGGAACCATAGAATGATAGTTCGTAGATTTCTTCAATTCTTCCGTAATAGTCGAGTCCATCAGTGCCGGGCGTAACAACTCCGCTGTTTGTGGTTTTTCAATAGGGCCGACTCTGCTCGTAGCTTGCTGTGTGAAAACGATATCCATTCACGTCATAACCGGTAAATGACTTGACCCTAACGGCACAGCCGTTTTCAACCTGTCTCAGCTCGTCATTTATAGACGCATCAGTATGGGCTTTCTGTTTGAGCCAACAAATGAAATCGGGGCTCCCTAGTCCCGCACCCTATGAAAGAAGGGTATCATTTTCTTGAGGGGTAGGTTGCCTTGATCCATGCCAGGATTGATGAAGAAATTCCCTGTACCAACAAGAAACAAGGGGGTTGGACGAAGAAACAAGGACATACGGTGAAATGAAACAAGTTCGTTCAGAACTTACCCAATGAACGGCTGCACCTCGACAAGGTTGGTCAACACATATAGCATGATACTGTGCCACTCTTCATTTTTCAATTGCTTAGTGGTCGATGCACTTGCGCTTCCGAGTTGCCCTTGGAAAAGGCTGTGGTTCGATTCATTTTCGCCAGCATTGTAACAAGGGGGTGGATTATGAACGCTAGGAACTTTCTCAGTGTAGTATTTCTCTATGAAGTTCGACACCTCCTCTGAATGTATGCCTCTGTAATGGAAGCCTCAATTTTGGCTTTATTTCTACATTTTTTGCGAAGAGTCTTCAGACATCTCTCGATTGGATAGCACCAACGGTTCTGCACGGGCCCCCCCCCCATCTGTGCCTCATATGGGAGGTGCACAATCAAATGCTGCATCGGCAAGAAGAAGTCGGGTGGAAAGATCTTCTCCAACTTACAGAGCAACATGGGTGTCGCTTTTTCCAAGTCATCAATGACGGTTCGAGAGAGCTCCTTGGCACAAAGCTAGCGGAATAAGTAGCTCAACTCTGCCAGCACTTGCTAGACATGCTCCGGGACATAGCCTCGAACCATCGCCGGAAGAAGCCGCTCAATCCATATGTGGTAGTCATGACTCTTCATCCCATTTACTCGCAGAGTGCCTAAGTTCACTCCCCTCTTTAGATTCGCTGCATACCCATCAGGGAACATTGGCGTCTTGATCCATTCAAGTACTTCCCTCCTTTGGTACTTTTTCAAGACGAAATCAGCCTTAGGCCTTCTCCAGGTCTTGCCATGACTAGGAGGCTGCATCTCTTGATTTGGTCTATCGCACAACGTTGCCAGGTCCACTCTATCCTTAGGGTTGTCCTTAGACTTTTCAGTGTCCATGAGTGTTGCCCAAAGTGCCTCGGCGACATTCTTTTTAGTGTGCATTACATCAATGTTATGTGGCAGAAGAAGGTCATCGAAATAAGGGGGCCTCGTCATGCCCGAGATATGAGTCCACATATGTTGCTCACCATATCCCACAAAACCACCTTCTTCATTGGGCATGAGAGCATCTATCTGAGCATGAACCTCGGCACCAGTCATCATCCGTGGTGCAGGGTTTATCACATGTAGAGATGTCCTGGTTTGTAAGCATCGTACGTGACAACGTGCATGAAATCTTCTGAAATTTTTATCATAGCCTCCACATATGATATCACGACATCTCAACAAGTTTCATGATTTTGGAACTTCGTTTGCTTTTTATAGAATTTAAAACACTTCGCATGCAAGTTCGCGGTCATGTTTCGTGAACAAGATGTCCGAAATTTCGGGTCCGTTCCTGGATACGGCCTCATACTACACTCACTAACATGACTATCAATTTTTGAATCATTAAATTCCATTATTCGTACCACGTGCAGTTCAAATTTATATTTTTCGAAAAAATTCAAGTAAAAGAAATAAAGTAACTAAATATACCAAAAAGACACAAAAAATCCCCAAATTCTAACTAGGAGTTCCTGGTACTTTAAAAGGGCTGCACAAAAAATTTGGAGGCCAAAAACAAAAAAAAATAAAAAAACTTTGCCGAGTGCCGGGGCATGGCACTCGGCAAAGGGGGTCTTTGCCGAGTGCCAAGAATAAGGCACTCGGCAAAGAGGGTTTTGAATTTTTTTAAAAATTTTCCACTTTGCCGAGTGCCTTCACAGGGGCACTCGGCAAAGACATTTAAAAAAAAACTTTGCCGAGCGCTGAGTCAGGGGCACTCAGCAAAGTATTTTTCTAAAAAAAATCTTTGCCGAGTGCCAGATCTGGGACACTCGGCAAAGAATTTTTTTTAAAAAAAAACTTCTTTGCCGAGTGCCTAACAGCAGGCACTCGGCAAAAAAGGACGTAGCCAAACACCGTTACGTGGGGCAGCCTATGCCGAGAGCGTAGCACTCGGCAAAGAAGTCCTTTACCGAGAGCCTTTTTTTATCGAGTGCAATTCTTTGCCGAGTGCCCGATTTTTGACACTCGGCAAAGCAGTTTGCACTCGGCAAAGATACCGTTTCCAGTAGTGACCTAAGTTTTCTTGCATTCTCATAGTGAGGGCCTCTTTGGAACGTTGGATTCTCAAAAATGGGAATAATAAAAAACGCATGATTGGAATGTCTTCAGTATGGCAAACCGAGTGTATCTTACCTGGTTATGCCCCTTGTGGTGGAACCATCCCACCTAGATTCAAGTCTTTGATCTCAACATGGATGCTTGCATTCATGACCAATTATCCATTCGGTGGTAGGCGACGTGCCACGACAATGAGACGTCGGTAGTGACTTCTTCAGTTCAATATACGCGGGCCCCAGAGTCTCTTAGAGGAGCTCACAGGGGTATGGTGCATATTTGTGTATTCACAGGAATAACTGAATAAGTGTATGCACGGGTATATAAGTGTCTGCATCTGTACTATGTTTCGTAATAAAATGTCTTATCATGTTGAATCCTATGAAATGTTGGAGCACATGAAACTGCATGAATGATAGTTTAGATGGAGCGTATGGAAAACACAGGAATTTGAGGAGAAAGATAGACACAAATTAAATAAACTTTTCCATGAGGATAGACAATTATGTTACAAATCCTCCAAAATTCTTGTGGAACAACCCATTCCATAGGGATTTGAAAGCTTCTTCATTCATTTGCTCCAAATGAGTTTTGAAGGAAAAATATCCAAGGATTCAAATCCTCCAAAATTCTTCTAAAAATCTTTCAATCCAAAGGGGCCCTGAACAATGTGTCAATTGGATGGAGTGGTAATTAATATTCTTGGCTTGTCTACTCTACTTCAGAAGATAAAATTGATTTGGCCTATTGATTGTGTGCTTTTGGCCTAAGAAACCATATCTAAGCACTAAGTAAAAGAAACCATATCTCGATGACTGCGGCTGCGGTCGAGACGGCCAGGCAGGCGGCGGCTGCGGCTCAAGCCGCGGCCACAGCGTTGCGCGTTGAGATGGAGCGGGAGCCGGTTGGCAGGTCACGAAGCCCAGCAGGGCGTCGTCCTCCGTTGCTGTCACCAGAGCGGGGCCGTGGGCGCCACAGCCGGTGGTGCAGACCGTCTACCGCGACTCCGGAGCGGGGACACAGTGGCCGATGCTCATGAGGACCAACTACCACGAGTGGAGCCTATTGATGAAGGTGAAGATGCAGGCCTGATAGATCTGGGACGCGGTCGAGTTCGGAGATGTCGAGTTCCACGACGATCGGGGGGCGATGGAGGTGTTGTGCGCCGCCGTGCCGCTGGAGATCGGCGCCTCCCTCGCCAACAAGGCGACGACAAAGGAAGCCTGGGACTCCATCGCCACCGTGTGTCTCGGCGACCACCGCATCCGTCGAGCGATGATGCAGCAGCTCCGACAGGAGTGGGAAGGCCTCGCCTTTAACCACGGTGAGCATGTCGAGGACTTTGCCTTTCGCCTTTCTAGCCTGAAGGAGCAGATGGCGCAAAACGACGACATCGACATCACCGACTCTCGCGCGGTAGAGAAGCTCCAGTGCTGCATCCCGAAGAGGTACTCCCAGATCGTGCTGGCGATCAAGACGCTCCTCGACTTCGAGGCGCTCTCCATCGAGGAGGTCATCGGGATGATCAAGGTGGTGCAAGATCGCGAGGAGGCATCTCACACCGAGCCGAGCACCGCCGGAGGCAAGCTGCTCTACACAGCCAAGCAATGGCGTGCCTTTGACAAAAAGAAGAAGGACGAGGCTTCTGGCAACTACGGCAGGACTGGCCATTGGGCCAAGGACTGCCGCCTTCCTCCACACCTCGGTGGGAAGCCCACATCGTGCAAGCAGAGGGGCAGGATCATGCCCTGTTGTTGGTGCACGTGTGCGTTGAGCTACGGCAAGAAATAGGGTTGGAGGAGAAAGATTGAAGGTTTCCCCTTCCCTCGTCGGCTGGCCGCGCTCTGCTCCACCACAATGAGCCGCGCGCTCACGCTTTCCTCAACACCGGCCCAGGCGATGACAAGATTGACGGCAGGTTTCTCGACACCAATGCCACTCACCATATGACTCGTCGGCATGAGTTCTTCTCCGACTTGGACTCCGGCGTGCGAGGCTTCGTCAAGTTCGATGATGCCTCCGCCGTTGAGATCAAGGTTGTCGGCTTAGTTGTCTTCACCGCTAAGACTGGTGAGCATCGGATGCTCAACGATGTCTACTACATCCCCGCGCTGAGGAACTCCATCAGCTTAGGACAGCTAGATAAGAATGGCTTGCGCGTGGATATCGAGCATGGGATGCTGCGCATCTGGGATCGCCATCGCTAGCTCCTCGCTAAGTTGAACAGAGGCACCAATCACCTTTACGTTCTCCATATGTAGGTGGCACAGCCTATGTGTCTTGCAGCCCACCGCGATGATGACGCTTGGCAGTGGCACGAGCGCTTCGGGCACCTTAACTTCGAGGCCCTGAAGCTGCTCGGCAATAAGGAGATGGTGCGGGGCATGCTGCGCATCGACCATGTGGAGCAGTTCTGCGACACCAGCGTACTCACCAAGCAGCGGTGGCTCCCCTTTCCCTGCCAGGCGAGCTTCTGCGCCAAGCAGAAGCTAGAGCACGTGCACACCGACCTCTACAGACCAGTGACTCTGGCCACACCTAGAGGACGGCGCTACGTCCTCCTCCTTGTCGACGACGTGTCCCGCTATATGTGGGCGGTCCTGCTCGACACCAAGGCGGCGGTAGTGGACGCTATCAAGCGTCATCAAGCAGCTGCCGAGAAGGAGTGTGGCCGCAGGCTTTGAGTGCTGTGCATGGACAACGGCGGCTAGTTCATGGTGGCTGAGTTCGCGGCGTACTGTGCCGACGAGGGGGTTCAGCGCCACTACACCGTGCCATACACTCCACAGCAGAACGACGTCATTGAGTGCCGTAACCAGACAGTGGTCGCCACTGCCCACGCCATTCTCAAGCAACGGGGCATGCCGGCGATCTACTGGGGTGAGGCGATGATGACCGCCGTGCACCTGCTGAACCACTCGCCGACCAAGGCGCTCAACGGCAAGATGCCGTATGAGGCCAGGTATGGGCGCAAGCCGACGGTCGGCTACCTATGGGTGTTCGGCTACATGGCATTCGTCAAGGAGGTCAGCCATGTCGGCAAGCTCGATGATGGCAGCTCGCCGGGGGTCTTCATTGGCTACGCTGAAGGGGCTAGGGCCTATTGCATGTTTGACCCGGTGACGCAACATGTGCGAGTGGCGCGCGACGTGGTGTTCGATGAAGGTCGCGGCTGGGCATGGGACAAGGCGGTGGATGATGGTTCGGCGGTAGCTCTAGGCGACTTCACCATTGAGTATGCGTGGGCTGGAGTCGCATCGACTACTGCACCAGCCTCATCGACCACTCCACCAACTTCACCGACCACTTCGCTAGCTCCGCTGTGCTCGCCATCACCAAATCCGGGGTAGCTCGGCAACTCCTTGGCGGCGGTCGAAAGCTCATCGGCAACCCAGCCGACCACTCATGCTTCATAGCGGACCACATCGGCACCACAGCGGACCATGTCGGCACCCACTCTGATCACCAGAGACTAGTTGGCGGCTGCAGGAACTTCACCAGCAGCCGATCTAACCACACCATCTTCGTCTCCGAGCGCGGCATCTCCTGCCTCGACTACTGGTCGGTAGTCTGAGATCGAGTTTGCGACTCCACTGGAGGACAATGAAGACTGCCTAGACGCCTACTATGATGATGAGCCTCTACGGTACGGCACGATGGCGAACATCCTCGGTGACCAGTCTGCCTTAGGCCAATTAGAGTGGCTCTTCGGCCAGCTTCATCTAACGCACGCCGGTGAGCCGACCACTTATGCTGAAGCGCAGGGTGATCCAACGTGGCAGGCGGCAATGGAGCAGGAGCTCAAGTCCGTCGTGTAGAACCACACCTGGGAGTTGGTGCCACTGCCCGACGGCCATCGCCCCATCACCCTCAAATGGGTGTTCAAGCTCAAGAAGGATGAGCAGGGCGCAGTGATAAAGCACAAGCCACGGCTTCGTCCAGCAAGAGGGGATTGACTATGACAACGCCTTCGCCCCTGTAGTGCGCATGGAGTCAGTCCGTGTCCTCCTCGCACTGGCAGCTCAGGAGGGGTGGTGAGTCTACCACATGGACATCAAGTCCGCTTTCCTCGATGGCGACCTCAAGGAGGAGGTGTACGTGCCCCAGCCACCGGGTTTCGTCATCGTCGGAGACGAAGGAAAGGTGTACCGCCTGCGCAAGGCCCTCTACGTCCTGCGGTAGGCCCCGTGAGCCTAGAACGCGAAGCTCGATGCCAAGCTTAAGAAGATGGGCTTCCAGCAGAGCGCGCATGAGGCGGCGGTGTACCGGCGGGGCAGTGGGCGCTCTGTCCTGCTCATCGGCGTCTACGTCGATGACCTCATCATCACCGGCGCTGAAGGAGATAGAGTGGAGGCGTTCAAGGCACAAAAGAAGAAGGAGTTCGACATGAGTGACCTCGGCCTCTTCTGCTTCTACCTCGGCGTCGAAGTGCGCCAAGACGTCAGCGGCATTGCCCTCTGCCAAACCCACTACGCCAAGCGCATCCTCGAGCTCGACGGCATGACGGGCTACAATCCAGCCCACACCTCGATGGAGGAGCGGCTCAAGCTTAGTCGAGATAGCATGACGGAGGAGGTCGACTCCACACACTACCGGCGGCTGATCGGGAGCTTGCGCTACCTGGTCCATACCCGGCAGGACCTTGCGTTCGCCATCGGGTATGTAAACCGGATCATGGAGCGGCCCACGATGGAGCATCTGCAGGCCGTCAAACGCATCCTTCGCTACGTGGCGGGCGCCCTAGACTACGGTCTTCACTACGGCAAGGCCCCCAACACAGCGAGCTTCGTCGGCTACTACGATAGCTACCTCACAGGCGATGTGGCACCAGCAAGAGCACAACCTGGACTATGTTCTTCCTCGGTGGATGCTTGGTCTGCTGGCAGTCTCTCAAGCAGAAGGTGGTGGCCCTCTCAAGCTGTGAAGCAGAGTACATCGCCACCACCACTACAGCAACTTAGGTACTATGGCTGTCAAGGATGCTGGCAGAGCTCCTTGGCAGGAATGTGAATATGGTTGAGCTGAAGGTGGACAGCAAGTCTGCTCTAGCTCTTGCCAAGAATCACGTCTTCCATGAAAGAAGCAAGCACATTCGCATCAAGTATCACTTCATTAGGAACGTTGGATTCTCAAAAATGGGAATAAGAAAAAACGCATGATTGGAATGTCTTCAGCATGGCAAACCGAGTGTATCTTACCTGGTTAAGCCCCTTGTGGCGGAACCTTCCCACCTAGATTCAAGTCTTTGAAGGAAAAATATCCAAGGATTCAAATCCTCCAAAATTCTTCTGAAAATCTTTCAATCCAAAGGGGCCCTGAACAATGCGTCAATTGGATGGAGTGGTAATTAATATTCTTGGCTTGTCCACTCTACTTCAAAAGATAAAATTGATTTGGCCTAATGATTGTGTGCTTTTGGCCTAAGAAACCATGTCTAAGCACTAAGTAAAAGCAACCGCTATCTACTGAAATACTAGCTAGCACTGAAGAGCTTGGTGCCCATTTGTCTATATATAGCTAGCTACTACGCTATCCTAGAGTGCAGTTCCTCAGCCGTTCAGATCGATGGAGGCTAGCCCTGCCAATATTCAGAAATGTGTAGGGGTGGCCATTTTTTACTTCTCCGAGAATGGCCTGATGGCACTGAAGTGGGCACATGACTTTATCAAACTGCCCGTGGGGTACAAGCTCTGCATTATTTGGATCCGACAGGTGGACGGCAGATCTCCACGCGAGTTTCCTGATGGTAATCCCTGATCCCCTCTCGCGGTACCTCTTATTCTGCGTCGATCATAAGGGAGCTATAATTTGTGGCTGACCCTAGAGTAACTTATTATACAGCCACGTAATTTACTATCATGTTTGTACAGATTTATGTTGCTACTCTGAGCATATATATTTACCATGCATGTGTTAGGTAAGTTTACGATCACATTTACCATCGCATGATAGCAAATTACTTGTCAAGATATAGAAAATATTAGTGTTAGATGTTGTAAATTTTCAGACAATTTTGTAACTGGCCATATATAGAATATAGCTTCCCTATATTAGCTTTCATTAATTCTGAGCAATCCACCCGTTGAAATATTTAGCATGCATGGTTACTAACTACACCCTCTGTTCCAAAAAGAGTTTGTCCAGATTCATAGCTAGAATGACATTGTTTGGGATGGAGAGTGTGTAATCTGTACCCCCTACTTGTGACAGCAGTACTATGGAGATTCTGTAATAATTTTTCATGAAACTAATAAGACAAAAACTTGGTGGAAGAAATAAATAATGGAACTCCTTTGCTAAGTAGCATATCAATGAGGTCCAGTTTGAAGGCACCACGAGATAAGGCTGATTTTTAGTCAACAGATTCTAGCAACTTATCGATACAAACATTTAGTCATCATCATGTTGTCTACTATAGAACATATTGGTCGCCATAGATAGGGTTTTAGTCACCAAGGTGTTAGATGATAAATGCCGATATTGACCAAGTTGTAGCCACCACTATGCAACTATCTTTATTTGCAACAAAAAGATCCTATTTGTCATAGCTACAGCTCCACGGATCATAGAGCTAGCTAGCTATCTCTGGCTCCACGAATCCGTGGAGTTAGAGCCTTAGAGGTGGGATACAGAGAGGGTGTTTGGAAGAGCAACCAAAATATAGGTTTAGACACATTATTTTGAACTATAAACTACAAATCTGACATGGAGCGGGACCAAGAGCTGTGCCAAAAAGAACCTAAATAACAATAGCAACTAATATATAGCTGTTAGCTACAAAGGTCCGGCTCCTTGGTGATTAGTATAAAAGCCTGATTTCTTGTAGTGAGGACTCGATCCACCTTTTATTCTTTTCGGCAAGTATAGTACTTGTTACGTATACGGAGTTTCTCTTCTCTCATCTAACGTTAAAAAAAATCTATGTCTAGTATTTATTTCTGCAGTTTTGATTTTTTTTATTTTGTAGGATTTTTTTTACATAGCATGCCTCATATAAGCGTTGCCATGCAGCTCCAAAATAAAAGTGCCTGCAATATAATATAGTAATTAGTATATACTCCCTCTATTTCACAAAAGCTGTCGTTTTAGCTTTACCCCTAGTCATACAATTTTGTCTTTTACTATCAATTCCTATAAATTTGTATAGACGTTTAACAACATGCAAAGTATATATTATGAAATATTTCTTACGGCGAATCCAAAAACACAAATCTTATGACGTTAAACTACACAAAATTTCTGAAATTGATAGTCAATATAGAAAGACTTGACTTTTGAGAAAACTAAAACAACAACATTTCTGAAATAGAGGAAGTATAAAAGATAGTTGAATAAGGACATCATATATAGCTGTGCCTTCTATAGGTAGATGAACTTTCCATTATTATATGCATTATTACAATTGTTTTTTTTTTTTGACAAAGTATTACAATTGGTTGGTACAGGCCCACCACTCGATAGCTTCGACAGAATGGAGAGCCCATTCATAGAGGAAGCCCAAGATGATATGCATAGGCATAGGATTATAGAGTTTCAAACTTTGGCAAAGGACTTCTGTAAGGTATATATATACACAGATTTCTCCGTACATACATGCACGCATAAACGTAATTTGCAAATACAAAGCATATATGTAGTGGGGATCGGAGTATATATATATATATATATATATATATATATATATATATATATATATATATATATATATATATATATATATATATATATATATATATATATATATATATATATATATATGTATATATATATATATATATATATATATATATATATGGCCTACTATAGAATAACTTATTCTATAGCCACCTCTGTTTACGATAATTTTTATTCTAATTTACGATAAAGTAAATACATATCTACGATACATGTGTTACGATAACTCATGGGATATTTACTATAATAATATGGTAAATCACTTAGTAAGGAGTTGCAGTGATTTTATAAATTAGTATAGTAGTTATCGTAACTCAAAGTGACTATAGAATAAGTTATTCTGTGGTTAGCTGCAGAACAGTAATTCTCTCTCTCTATATATATATATATACACACATATTTTTTCTACTCCCGGAGTAGTTACTCCATTCTTTAAAAAACCACAATGTGTACTCATTTATCAGTTTGAGTATGTTTATATACTCATTTTAAGATACTCCAAATCTCAAAAGAACCCCTATTTTTTAATATATTATTATAATACCGTTATATTAGTATATAAAATAAGTATAACCATATACTCTATGTATACTTGCATACTTGACTTATATACTGCCCTAGATGGTCTAGTACGACCATATACACCATAAATCTAAAGATATACACATGGGAGTAACTACTTCCTGGGAGTAGGAAATAATTTCCATATATATAATATATTTGTACTGCTGTGAGCACAGGCCATTTTCGGCAAAATCTACGAAGGAGCGCATATTCAGGAAACTCTGCAATACGCCATCAACAACTTGCCTGGCCTCGAGACGCTAATCGTTGGATGTGCAGGAGCAAACACAGCTGGGTACGTGCAATGCATACATGCATGTGTGTATTATAGTATAGTGTACTAGAGAACAGACTTTAAAACGATGTCCCAATTTAGCATTAGCCTCGGCATTTTTTTTTGCCCCCGGGACTAAAGGTTCCTGCCCAACGGTCGTCCGCGGGGTAGGGATCTTTAGTCCCGGCTGGGTAAACCTTTAGTCCCGGTTGGTAATACCAGCCGGGACTAAAGTTTTTAGTCCCGGTTTGGGTGATGCCCCGGGAATAAAGATTAATCTTTAGTCCCGGTTTGGCCCCCTAACCGGGACTAATTATCCCAGCCTATAGACCAGCTCATTTCTTCCTCCCCGAGCCCGAGCCATTCCATTCAAACTCACTGCCTCTGTTCTTCATCTTGCTGTTGTTCTTGCTCTCTCCCCCTCCATTGGTGTTGCTCTTCGATTTTGGAGGTAACAAACTTAATCCTCTTATGTTTTATTAGTAGCTTATCTCATTTTGCGATGTAGATGCATGTGTAACTTTATATGTTGGATTTTATTATGATTTTATGTCATTTTTAGCTCAAAATCACATGATGATTTGCATATATGTTTGGATAAACAAAAGTTAAATTAGTTCATCAAAATCACTTGATAGTTTAGTATTGCTAGTATATGTAGTACATTTCATGGTTTAGTTAGATAAATAAATATTTTTATTTTTTTAATATATTACTTTAGAAATGAGAAATTTACAATAGTTTGCAAAAATAAGTATAGAAAGTAACTTGATATGGTGGATTTGATTATGATTTCTATGTCATTTTTAGCTCAAAATCACATGATGATTTACAATAGTAAAATCACTTGATAGTTTGGTATTTTACTATTATACATAGTACATATTTCATGGTTTAGTTAGATAAATAAATAATTTTAGTTTTGTTTAAATATATTATTTTAGAAAATGTGAAATTTACACTAGTTTGCAAAAATAAGTATAGAAAGTAGATGACAACTGGTACCGGATCCTCGGCCTCTCGTTCGGTTGCGAAACGACTGCGGCCAGAACTCCCTCTCATTATCTACGGCAAGTGTAAGCAGAAGATTGTGATGGAGCACCGAGTCAAGAGACAGGGACCCAACAAGGGTCGTGTTTTCTACAAGTGCCCGGATCGCGATGTGAGTTTCTTACGTATTTGATTATTATGGCTAATTGACCTGCTTTTCTTGAATATTTTTGACTAAATATTTTTTGGCTTTAATTTCAGTGGGAGGGCAATGGATGTGATGGTTGGTACTGGGAGGAAGATTATGCTACATACGTGCGGAATTCGGGTGTGCTTGAGGTAACGGCTGCTGATGATGAGGCAGTGAGCCAGCAGGAGAAACTTATTGATATTCAACAGACGAATGATTTGTCTATTTTAGTTGCGTACGGTCATGAAATAATTATGTTACTAAAGTACATTGTAGTTTTAGTTTGTTTAGTGATAGTTGGGATTGCTTACGTTGTAGCCAGCCTTAGTTAATTAATCAATCGTGTGTGTGTGTCATCTATGTTGTGTAATAAAATACTTAATTATGTTCAAGGTTTTCATAATTTGTCGTGTAATGAAGATTATGTCACGCCATTGGATGTATAATGCCGATTGCCGCTCCCAAGACTTTATTGAGGGCGTGCACTATTTCTTAGGTGTGGCCGAGGCAAATAAGCGGAATGGTTTCATGTGCTGTCCATGTGCCCTATGTAAGAATTTAAAGGAATATTCAAGCTCAATGAGTCTTCATTCACATTTGCTTAAGTCAGGTTTCATGTCAAACTATATATGTTGGACTAAGCATGGAGAAAGCGGGGTCATGATGGAAGAAGGTGAAGGAGAAGATTTAGACATTGATGACATTATTGCTTAGTATGGTGCCTTTGATGATACTACAATGGGGGAGATGAAGAAGAGGTAGCGGCAGAAGATGATCTCGGTGATGCTCTTGGCGATGCCATTCGTGACGCACAACAAGAATGCGAAAGTGAAAAAGAGAAAGTTAAGTTCGAGCGCATGCTTGAGGATCATAGGAAGTTGCTATACCCGACGGCCGAAGAGGGGCAAAAAAAGCAGGGTACAACACTAGAATTGCTACAGTGGAAGGCAAAGAATGGTGTATCCAACAAGGCATTTGGGAATTTATTGAACCTCATAAAGAAGATGCTTCCGAAGCCAAATGAATTGCCCACCACTACGTACAAAGCAAAAAAGGTTGTCTGCCCTTTGGGATTAAAAATCCAGAAGATACATGCATGTCCTAATGACTGCATCCTCTACCATGGCAATGAATACGAGAATTTGGATGAATGCCTGGTATGTAAAGCATCACGGTATAAGATCAGGCGCGATGATCCTGGTGACGTCGAGGGTGAACAACGTCCTAGAAAGAAACTCCCTGTCAAGGTTATGTGGTATGCTCCTATAATACCACGCTTAAAATATTTGTTTAGAAATAAAGACCATGCAAAGTTGTTGCGGTGGCATAAAGAAGACCGTAAGGTAGACAATATGCTGAGACACCCAGCTGATGGGTCCCAGTGGAGAGCGATAGACAGGGAATTTCCAGAGTTTGCAAATGAGGCTAGAAACTTAAGGTTCGCCTTAAGTACAGATGGTATGAATCCTTTTGGGGAGCAGAGCACTAGTCATAGCACTTGGCCAGTTACTCTATGTATCTACAACCTTCTTCCATGGTTATGCATGAAGCTGAAGTTCATTATGATGCCGATCCTCATCCAAGGTCCGAGGCAACCTGGCAATGACATTGATGTCTATCTGAAGCCATTAGTTGAAGAACTTCTAGTTTTATGGAACAAACCAGGTGTACGTGTCTAGGATGAATACAAACAAGAACACTTTGACCTACGAGCAATGTTGTTTGTAACAATCAATGATTGGCCTGCTTTAAGTAATCTTTTAGGTCAGACAAACAAAGGATATAATGCATGCACACATTGTTTTGATGACCTTGACAGTATATATTTGAAAAGATGTCGAAAGGTCGTGTACCTTGGCCATCCTCGATTCCTTCCTTTGAATCAACAAGTAAGAAAGAAAGGGAAGCATTTTAAAGATAAGCCAGACCACCGGAAGAAGCCTCATAACCGAACCGGGGAAGATGTACTCGCAATGGTCAAGGATGTGAAAGTAGTATTTGGAAAGGGACAAGGCAGCGAATCTGTTCCCAAAGATGCTAAGGGACACGCACTCATGTGGAAGAAGAAGTCCATCTTTTGGGAGCTACCCTATTGGCAAGTCCTAGAGGTCCGCAACGCAATCGACGTGATGCACCTGACAAAGAATCTTTGTGTGAACCTATTAGGATTCATGGGTGTGTATGGGAAGCCAAAGGATTCACTTGAAGCACGCCAGGACTTGCAGGGCATGAAAGAACGAGACAACCTTCATCCAGAGAAGACAGATGATGGACATCATTACTTAAGTCCTACTAGCTACACGCTTAGCAAAGAAGAGAGGGACAGCATGTTCGAATGTCTAAGCAGCATCAAGGTCCCATCGGGATTCTCCTCCAATATAAAGGGTATAATAAATGTGCCAGAGAAGAAATTCCTAAACTTAAAGTCCCACGACTGCCACGTGCTTATGACGCAATTGCTCCTAGTTGCTTTAAGAGGAATTCTACCTCCACATGTACGTCTAGCCACCGTGAAGCTATGTGCATTCCTCAATGCAATTTCTCAGAAGGCAATCAATCTTGTGGAACTAGCTACTCTACAGAATGATGTGGTTCAATGTCTTGTCAGCTTTGAGTTGGTGTTCCCTCCATCCTTCTTTAATATCATGACACACCTCCTAGTTCATTTGGTGAAGGAGATTAGTATTCTTGGACCTGTGTTCTTACATAACATGTTCTCCTTCGAGATGTTTATGGGAGTCTTGAAGAAATATGTGAAAGTCCGTTCTAAGCCTGAAGGAAGCATCGCCTAGGGCTATGGAACAGAGGAGGTCATTGAGTTCTGTGTTGACTTTATTCCTGACCTTGCCCCGATTGGCGTTCCCAAATCGCGACACGAGGGGAGACTTAGTGGTAAAGAAACTTTAGGGAAGAAAACATATATCGGCATGGAAGACGATTATTTCAATAAAGCACACTACACAGTTCTTCAGAACTCGTCATTGGTGCATCCGTACATCAAGATACATAAGGAGTTCTTACGATCCAAGTTTCTAGGGAAGACTGAAGCTTGGATTATACGTCAGCACATGGAAAGTTTCAGTGGTTGGTTGCGAAAAGAATGTCAAGGCGATGACAATATTGATGAGCAACTGTATTTGTTGGCTAGGCAACCATCATGGCATATCCTCACGTACCAAGGGTACGAGATAAATGGGAATACATTTTACACAGTTGCCCAAGATAAAAGGAGCACCAATCAAAATAGTGGTGTTCGCATAGATGGCACATATCCAAATGGGAATATACAAACATATTATGGCCGCATAGAAGAGATATGGGAACTAGACTATGCACCTAATTTTAAAGTCCCTTTGTTCTGGTACCAATGGGTGAAGCTGACCAGAGGAGGGATAACAGTCGACAAAGAGTATGGAATGACAATAGTCGACCTCAACAATATTGGGTACAAAGACGAACCATTCGTCCTGCCGATGTGAGTCAGGTGTTCTATGTGAAAGACATGTCTACAAAATCAAAGAGAGGAAAAAATGAAGACATCAACTCAATGATCAATGAGCCAAAGCGCCACATAGTTCTTTCTAGGAAAATAAATATAGTGGGAATTGAAGATAAGTCAGACGTGTCAGAAGATTATGAAAAAATGTCCAAATTCCACCCTTCATAGTGAAGAAAGATCCAAGCATCATGTTAAATGATGAAGACACTTCATGGTTACGATAAGATCATAAACAAGGGTCATACGTCAAGAAGAAATTCACTGTTGTGCCCGCATGATACAACGATGCATGTTTAATATATTATGTTTTAGAGATAGATATTATGTAATATGTTATGACTTCACATTGTAATATGTTTAATATATATTTCAAATTTCATAAGTGTGTGACATAGTTTCAGAAAGTCTATATGAGATTCAAGAATTTGTGACTAGTGTTTGATAAAACTTTCTCAAATGGGAAAATGAGCTATGTAACAATTGTAGATCTTGCTAAGATGATCAAACTTGGTATTCAGAGTTTTTTATTCTGAGGTCATTTAGTGTCTCATTTGAGCAAGTTTGACCAACTCAAATTTGGTCAAATGAAAAAACAACACTTTGACTCTAGTATTATGAACTCTAAATGACTTCAAATTGAAAAGTTTTGAATACCAAGTTTGTTAAACTCATCAAGATCTACAATTGTTGTTTTGGTCAACTTTCCATTTGAGAAAGTTTGGATGGTTCAAATTTGTGATTTTTCAATTTTGACGCCTACAAACTAGTTTTTGGAACCCTAGATTGTCTCAAATTGAAAAGTTTTGAATACCAAGTTTGTTCAGCTCATCAAGATCTACAATCCTTACATAGGATACTTTTTCATTTGAGAAAGTTTGAACAAAATGTAGTTCAAATTTCACGTGACATAGTTTTAAAAAGTCTATGAGATTCAAGAATTTGTGACTAGTGTTTGATCAAACTTTCTCAAATGGGAAAACAAGCCATGTAACAATTGTAGATCTTGCTGATATGATCAAACTTGGTATTCAGAGATTTTTCATCTGAGGTCATTTAGTGTCTCGTTTGAGCAAGTTTGACCAAGTCAAATTTGGTCAAATGAAAAAACAACACTTTGACTCTAGTATTATGAACTTCTAATGACTTCAAATTGAAAAGTTTTGAATACCAAGTTTGTTAAACTCATCAAGATATACAATTGTTGTTTTGGTCAACTTTCCATTTGAGAAAGTTTGGATGGTTCAAATTTGTGATTTTTAAACGCATACAAACTAGTTTTCGGAACCCTAGATTGTCTCAAATTGAAACGTTTTGAATACCAAGTTTGTTCAGCTCATCAAGATATACAAATTGTTGTTTTGGTCAACTTTCCATTTGAGAAAGTTTAGATGATTCAAATTTATGATTTTTAAATTTCGACGCCTACAAACTAGTTTTCGGAACCCTAGATTGTCTCAAATTGAAAAGTTTTGAATATTAAGTTTGTTCAAATCCTCAAGATCTACAATCCTTATATAGGCCATTTTTTCATTTAAAAAAGTTGTAGAACAAAAATACTACATTTTCTTTATTTTTAT